>NW_004955427.1:18318905-18441748 GCF_000276665.1 Chinchilla lanigera | reverse complement strand
CATTTTCAATGACAGCTCTTGAAAAAGACACTAAAAATGTTCAAACAATGTGCATTACAACTTTTTATGTGAATCAAACATATGACATTAAATTCTATCTTAGTAAAGACCTACCTGTGTGCCTTCCTTCCTTCCTTCCTTCTTCTCTCCCTCCCTCCTTCTCTTTTTCTCTTCTCCCCTCCCCTCCTCCTCTCTCCTCTATTCCATTCCCCTTCATTTCCCTTCCCCTCTTTTTCCCTCCTGAGAAAGCTGTTAGAGCGAACTATTACACAGTTTCTATGGTTTCTAATAATCTACCTCTAGTAGAATGGAACCCAAGACTCAGGAATAAGATCCTAAATCCCTGTGTCTATTGGGTACTGGAAGATTTCATTGCTCCATGAGCATGAATTGGTGGGGGCAATGCCAAGTAGGAAAGCAGGCATCCTTCTGAGCAGGGGAATAATTCCTTGGGCCCAGGGCCAGGAGAGAATATGAACTGGCACCATTAGATCTCCTGATCTTTCAAGAATAGTTAGCTATGAAAGCTCCCTAGGATCAAATATTGACAAACACTTCCTATAAAAAACCTGTGTGATATGAGCAACATTACTTCTACATGAGGGTTAAATTACTGCAGCATTTTTTGTGCTGGCATGTTTGGAAACAACTTAAATGTTCTTTGACAAGGAAAAAACAAAATAAATAATGTCATATGCATTCAATGGAATGTTACTCTGGTATTAAAAATGAAACAAAAAGAATGAGAAGGTCTGTATGTCTTCATAAGAAAATCTCTTTTTTTCATTTATAAAACTTTTAAAGTCTGAATAATGTTAGATTCACAAAAGTTCATTCAAATAGTGCAGAGGGTTAAGGTATACACTTTGACCAGGTTAATATATCCAGGATAAAATCTTACATAACCACTAATACAGAAATTTGAAAGACATTTTTGTTATGTTATACATGTTTATATGATACAATATGACATTTGAATTCAAATATACATTTTTAATGATAAAATTAGGATAATGAACATATCTATCACCTTAAACATTTATCATTTCTTAGTAGTGAGAATGTTCAAGTTATTTTATTTTAGCTTTTTTTTTTTTTTTTCAGGTACTGGAATTGAACCAAGACATTTCACTGAGCTATCCACAACCATATTTTAGTTTTTGTTTTGAGAGAGGGTTTTTCTAAGTTGCCCAGGGAGGGCTCAAATTTGTCTTACTTCCTCTTCTCCTAGAGTGCTGGGATTACAGGCATGCGCCACCACACCTAGGTTTACTCTAGCTATTTTGAAATACACTGTGATTATTGTTGACTCTGATCATCCTGTCCTGAGACAGAGAACTGAACTCATTCCTATCTGTAGTCTATCATATTGCACCCACTGGGCCTTCTTTTTCCATTTTCTTTCTCTCTCATTCTTTCCCTAGCATCTGATTACTGTTATTCCACTGTCAATTTTTCTGAGATAGTATTTTTAGATTTCATACACAAGTGACACCATGGGGTATTTGTCTTTCTGTGTCCAGCCTATCAGCACAATGAAAAGACAATTTATAGAACTGGAGAAAGTATTTGTAAACTGTCCACTTGTCAAGGGTTAAAATTCAGAATTTTAAGGAACTCAAACAACTCAATACAAAAACAAACCCAAATAACCAAATAAAAGTGGCTAAAGGCCTGAATAGACATTTCTCAAAAAACACATAAGTGACCAACTGATACATGAAAAATGCTCATCATGGGGAAGTGGATGTCAGAAACATAATGAGATATTATCTTATCTCAGAATGGTTATTATAGAAAAGTCAAAAAGTAAGAAATACTAGTGAAGGTGGAAAAACAGTTCTGCACCATTGGTGGGCATGTAAATTAGTCCTCTGGAAAACAGTATAGAGTTTCCTCAAAAATTAACAATAAAACTACCAAATGACCCAGCTGTCCAGTTACATGTGCACACCTGAAGGATATGAAATCAGTATGTAGGAGAGGTATCTGCCCTCCCATGTTAGTTGTAGCACTATTCACAATAGCTGAGCTTTCAACCTAAATGTTCATTGACAAATAAATGGATAAAGAAAAGATAGTATGCATACACAATGAAATACAATTCAGCTATTGAAAAGGATGAAACAACATGGTTGAGCCTGGGGAACATAATATTAAGTCAAAGAAAACTTGAAGAGCTCAGGTTCAGGGATGTGTATATTATGCTTCACTGACAAAAGAAGATGAAGATGATGAAGAAGAAGGAGAAGGAGAAGGAGAGGAAGGGGATGGCAAAGGGAGAGAGAGAGAGAGAGAGAGAGAGAGAGAGAGAGAGAGAGAGAATGAAAGAGAACGAATCTTTTCAGGCTGCTGTAATAAAATACCACAGGTTGGTGGCTTCAACAAGAAGAATACTTTTTCTCCCAGAGAGAGGGCTGGAAGTTCACAACTGAGGTATCAGCACACTTAGTCTCGGTTAGGGGGTCTCTTTTGGCTTGTATGTTGTTGCCATATCTTTGTGTCTTTGCATGGCTTTTCCTCTCTAATCTTGGGGCAGGAGAGAGGGTGAGGTGTGGGCTCTGTCCTGTCTTTTCCTCTTCTCATGAGGACATTACTCTTACTGTATTAGGACTCTGACCTTATGGCTTCATTTAACTTTACCCCCTAAAAATCCTGCCTTCATTGTGGATTAGGGCTTCAACTACAAATTTTGGGGCAGAAAAGTTTAGTCTATAGCTGAGAGAATATATTTAGAATGCCATACTATAATTAATAACATTAGCTGTCTAGGCATAGGGAATTGGAATATGCTAAACAATCCATTTCTTTTTATATTCCTCCTCTCAAAGAAGCCAGTGACGTTTTTACTCTAAGTTTAAAAGCTGGCTGGTCATCTTACCCAGAGAAAAGACCAAACCTTTCCTTTCCCTGAAATTGCGTTTGGTATAGGCAATATTATTTTTCAAGAACAGAAAAGCTTTGTATATTTAAATGTTTATGTAACTAGTTGCTTTAGACCCTAAAGTTCTGCCCCATATAATATGGAACATAGAAGAATACCAAACACTAAAAGCAAAGGAATTGTGGCTTCCAGAATTAATCATCCAAATTCAAGTTCCATTTCATTTATCAATGAAGAAACAGGCACATCTGAGCAGCATGTAAAATGTTCAGCTTGAGTATTTCCTTCTGTGTAGGCAGAAAACTCTTTCCTTGACAGGGAAGAAATTTCACTTTCTTTTCTACCTATTCTTCCCACCCTTCTTCTATCCACCAAAATGCCCACATTCAAGTGAATGGTAGGGATGTTTACTACCAGCTTCAGCAGGTGCTTTCCCTGGTCCATAGGTTCGGAAATCCGATTTATTAAGCAGCTTCTTTCTCCCTTAGGCTTAAGATGGAAGTGGTAGTGGGAACACCTGGTTTTAATGTACTTCTTACAAAACCATGTGATACTCCTTTATGTGCAGCTCTCCAGATTTCACAGAGGGTTGGAAATTATTGGCAGTAACTGCTTATTTGCCCACAGAACTCAGTGTAGGTACGAAGGATGGATAGTTAACTCTTCAATGGCGATAAAAACAACGTGTTTTGTTTGGACCAGCATTAGCTGGGGTAATTTATTGCAAGTTGAACTGCCTTTGTTTTTCTCTTTGCTTCATTCATTTCTGCTCTAAAATGCTCCCTTTGCCTCCCAAATGCTGTGAAGTATGGGAAGTTTGAGAAATTCTGCCCGTTTCCATAGCTGGGACCCACCACGTATGACCGCAGTACAGACATCGCAAGCAGAAAAGACGGCCATCGATATAGACCGATAGAAACTACGCTGAGCGGTGGATGGCACCCAGCAGAAGGCTTCTATTCTCCCTGCTCCCATCCAGAGAAGCTGCATTCAGATTTGCTGGGGCCTGATAGGTCCTGTGTAAGTGAATGAGGGCCTCAGTTCTCAAGGAAAGATGAGCAGGAGACGACTTTTCCACGGTCCTGCCTTCTGGAAACTCATGGCAACCTTTACCCTGGCGAAGGTGAGGTGGCTTTCCTCTCCTTCCTGCTGTATGTAATCACGTACAAGGGTAGAAACTGTGCTCCCGACCTTCTCTTCCACTTTCCGTACAAAGTAAGCTCTCCGGGCTGTCCTTGTCCACACCTGGGTTCTACCCATCCTAACTCCTACTGTCTCTGATGGGAGTGGAGGTTTAGTGTAAATAAGTTCTATTTGGGGACCTGAGGAAAATTGAACATTAATTATTTTTTAAAAATCATCCTACCATGGTTATGTATGATGCTAACAACATGGGAAACAGAGTGAAGTTTACATAAGAACTCTATGAATCTTCTGTAGTTTAAAAGTTACTTTGAAACAAGTGTTTTTAAAAATAGTAATCTGTGAAGTGAAGCTGCAAGAAGTATATTAGTTAGGTTCTGTGCATGAACAGAATCAACCGAACTTACTAGGTAGCTCTCAGGATCAAGGGGAGAAGAATCCACAATGGCTGTCAGTGTGGTGGAGAGCCAGAAGATCTAGTTACTGCTCAGCAAAGAGGAAAGAAACCACAGAACAAGAGGGATCAAGGATTCAGCATCAGTCTGAGGTTGAAAGCCTGGTAACTCCTTAGAGGACCACTGATGCAAGTCTGTGATGGAAGACTGAAGAGATTCCAGACCTGGAGACAGATGTCCAGAAGTGACAATAGCAAAGGACAGACTCACTTAGAAAGCCTGGAGGTCTTCCAAAACAGGAGCAAGTTCTTTCCCTTTTTATGCCATCCATGAGACAAGCCTATTGGTTGGAATCATCCACCTCTAGGTTGAGTCTTCCCCTCAGTTTGTTTGCCTACATATCAACCACCCATAGACACACACAGAACTGTGTTTCACTGATTGGCTAGGTGTTTCTTAATCCATTCAACTGACATATCATGATTAACAGCCCCAAGCAGATTGCAAAAGTGTCTCCCAGTGGGACCTCACCTTTCTGGCTGTCTCCACATTCAGGTGCTTCTTTTAGGAACACTCTGTGCAGAAAGGCAGGCGCATACATTCTCTTTCCACCACCTCATATATGGACTGTTCATGTTTATGCTAATTTATGCTGGCCAGTAGGGTAGAACTAGAATGAGTCAAGAAATTCCAAGTAGAACTGGTTGCAGGGCAGTAGTAACAGTAACTATATATGAAGTATAACTTTAGTACCTTTGAATTGAAACTATGAATACAGATACAATCTAAAAGTTTTAGTAATTGTCATACCACTTTCCCTTTGATACATTAAAGTAGGTTTTCAGTTCTAAGAAGAGTTCTCCTGAGTGGCCTTGGAAATGTGTCTACTGGCAATGCAGGACCAAGGGGCCTTTCCTAAATTTCTCTTCAAGGGCATGGATCAAAAGAATGTACAAGAGCTATTGAGTACTTTGTCTATCATCCATACCACAAGTCTGAATGCCCCTCAGAAGGGCGAAGATAAAGTTCATTCTTCTCATAATTAACACAGTCCTGAGCAACCTGATTGCTGCCTGTATTTCCAGTCTCCTATCACACTCCTTGTTACTAACCTTGAACCACACTGGATTTATTCTGTTCTTAGAGATGCAAACTTTTCCTCATGCATTGGTTTTTTTACTTGGTGTTTTCTCTTTTGGAAATACTCTTGGGTTTTCTCATGTCATGTTCTTACCGTGAAAGTTTCTACTTACATTTCACTTCCATAGGTGGCGTTTTCTGACCAACTATCCAAAACCATCATCCTTTTACTTTATCATGTTATCTTTTTTTTCCTTTTTAAAGCTGTTCATGATTTCTACTTATTTACCTATTTGTGCATTTAAACTCTGACTAGAATGGAAATTTCACAAGGGTAAGTAGTCTGTTCACCAGTGTGCTTTGAACACATAGAATAGACTCTAGAAAAGAAATATTTCCTAAATTGAAGAATATGGAAGCACCTTTTTATTGCCTCTGCAACTTTCCAGGTGAGGAAGAAGGGCTTCAGTCCTTCCTGGAAATGGGTAGAGGTCTCCTGAGGGCTGTGGAGTCTGAGTTCATATTTTGTATATAAAGGAGATTCCAATGCCCTTTGGCTTGTGACAGGAAGAAGGACACTGTGAAGGCCGTGCTGAATATCCAGCCCCGTTTCTCCATGAGAGATGAAGTTTGAGAACACAAAATCCTTCAGGGTGACGGAACACCACTCATTCCCTCTTGCTCTTTCTATCTTCCACGAATATGACGTGTGCATTAGACGTTAGCATGGTGCTTGTCCAGTTTAACCTATGAACAAGAGAGACATAATTCCTACTCTTCCTGTGCTTGTAGACCAGAAGAGCTGACAGTCAAGACAGGAAACAAATATGTTTTGTTCAGTCAGGTCCCCTAAATAAGCCACATTTAGAAAACATTGCTTCTTTTTACTTAGATTCACCCAGGATAAAAGTAAGGAACCTTGCTGGGCTCAAAGCCTAGATACCCAAAGCCCCCAAATAATCCAGAATGATTAAGTCTCACTGGGCAGCTGTCATACTGTGTTCAGGTATAAATAATTGACTTCACTTCTGGTGACGATGTGTGCCTTCTCTACACTTCTATTTCACCTGCCTGGTATCTGGGGGAATTTTTTAGAGTAGCAATAAAGTCGTCAGATCTAGAATCAAGAGACAAGGTTTCAGATCATCATTTTGATAAGTTCCAGCCTCTGTATTGTGCTTCTCTTCCCAGACTTCTGGTATTGGGGCTCAGCAACCTGTCAGAACACCCAGGTTTATCAGATAACTCTTTTGTATGCCACAGTTAAAAGCACATGTTCAACATGAAGCATCCGGAGTTAGGAATTAAGACTTTCCTGTTTACTCTTCATTTTCATAAGCTAGGCACATATTAGGTATGCAATATATACTTACAGAATATTAAATAAATAACCTGAGACAATCAACAAGACTCATAATCTCATTAAACTTTGATTTGCTTGTATATATATGAGGACAAGAATACATACTTTAAAATTTGTTAAACATATGAATAAAATAACACAAGCATGGACATATACTAAAATGCCAATTCCATGCAGCCTGTGCTGGATAAAGAGTAGTTGAATAGGGATCAATATGAAAAGTGAAGAATAGACACTGGTGTAGACTATCATTCACGTGGATTCTTATTTTTCTGATTATGCCTTTCTGGCTGAACAAACTGGAAAGTTCTAACCTACATTTCCAGGCTTTTTTGTAGCTAGATTTTATTTATTTATTTCCACCAATCTGATACCCTTCTTAGAGATTAAGCTTCATTTTGTTTCCGGGTGCTATAGATTTTCCCCAGGGCTTTGTGCCACACAAATATATATTCTACCACTGAGCTGTACTTCAGCCTAAAAACTTACAAGTAAATCGGAAACTGAATTAAGTGGCCAGAGAGTCGGGAGGTAAGGTAAACACATGTCCCATAGTAGCAGACAGTGCAATTATAGACCTGGCAAGCAGGGAATACCTTCCTAGTGGCTTTCTGCGTGAGCCAGAAGCATTAGTTTCACTGGCTAATGGTTTCCACAGTGTAGCTTTTGGATTATTCCGAGGAACTCAGCCTTTGGTCATTTTTCAGGAGTCTCTCCTCAAAATAATTCTCTGAATCACTTAATACACTGTGTATGCCTGGCTTATAGGGCTGTCATAAGGAATTATCACAAACTCAGTTAATACATTGTGTATGCCTGGCTTACAGGGCTGTCATAAGGAATTATCACAAACTGTATGGTTTAGAACAGCAATTTTTTCTCCTCTTATGGTTCTGGAGGTAAGGGTTCAAAAATCAAGGTGTCATTAGGACCTCACTCTCTTTGAAGTCGCTAGTGAGACCCTTCCAATCCTCTTCCTGCTCTTTGGTGGTTGCAGAAACACTTGGTGTCCCCTGGGTTCCAACCCCTAGGTTCAGAGCTTCGTCCCCATTGTTTGTTTTTTCACTCCTGTCTTATGAAAATTCCAGTCCCTGGATTTAAGACCTGATTTAATCTATTCTGACCTCTTTTATATTTCAATTACATCTGCAGATACCTTGTTACCTAGAGAGACACATTCCAAGATTCTGGGTGAATGTGAATTTAGAAGGGACAAAATTCACACTCAAGACAGTGTGAGAACTGCATGGTATTCAAACTGGCTGAAGCGAATTCTGATCTCTGACTGAATCCTCTGAGGCTCTCATCCATCTTGCACACTGAAGGATTCTCCTCTTCAGGCGAAGATATTTTTGCTGTGATGGACAAGTTTAGACCTGAGCACCAGCAGCCACGCAGCCAACTCCCTGGCAGGAGAGTGAGCATCCCCTACTTACAATGCCCATGATCACTCGCTTCTGCATGGCAGAGGCTGTGACTTCGCTTCTCTGTCTTGGAAGACTGCAGAGACACTTGTTCAGTTTAATTGCTACTCTCTATGCCCTTTCTTCTCAGTGCTCCTTATGGAGAAGGGGGACAGACTAAGCCTTTTCACCACAAGGAGTCCTTCACCGTGGATTCTATTCTCAGCAAGAGAAACTTGGCTAAAGAATTAATTCAAAGTTAGATCCACAAGGAGCATTTATTCCAAAACTAATGAAATGAATTCAGACTAGGTGGTGGTCACCAGGAAAGTGCAGAGAAGTGCTGAGTGTGTCCCCCAAAGATCCATGCCAAATCTTGCTCTCCAGTGTGGGGGGGCTTAGGTGGTGTTAGCGCTAAGAGGTGGGGCCTACTGAAGATAATAAAGTGATTGGGAACCTGGGAAGGAAATCATGTAGTTCTTGCAAGGATGTGATTAGTTCTGAAAGATCTAATGAAAACTTCAATGTTGGCACCCAAATCTCCCTGGCTTCCTCTCTTTCCATGTGATATTTTCTGCATGTTCTCCTGTCACTGTGATGTCATTTATCATGAGGCTCTTGCCAGAGACCAAACAAATGGGGACTACCTGACTTTGGACTTCCACTCTCACAAACTCAAATAGAAAATTTATTTCTCTTATGCATTACTTGGCCTTGGACATTTTTTACACAGTATTCTCTCTCTCTCTCTCTGTCTCTCTGTCTCTCTGTCTCTCTCTCTGTCTCTCTGTCTCTCTCTCTCTCTGTCTCTCTGTGTCTCTCTCTGTCTCTCTCTGTCTCTCTCTGTCTCTCTCTGTCTCTCTCTCTCTCTCTCTCTTTCTGTGTGTGTGTATCTATTGCCTCCATAGCAAGTTGCTGCAAACCAACTTGTTAGATTAACTCACAGGCATTATTATCTGGCAGTTCTCTTGGTCAAAGTCTGGACATTAAGTGAGTCAATTAGATTCTCTGGTCAGAGACTCACACAGAAAAAAATCAAGGTTCTGGAAAGCTATAAGGGAGATTCCACTGTGAAGCTACTGGCAAAATTGAGTTCTCTGTGGTGATGAGACTGATGCCACTGCTCCCTTGACATAGGGCCCTCTTTCTCTTCAAGCCAATGACACATCAAATATCTCTTTTATCTTGAAATTTCTGACTTCCCTTTGGGCTGTGAATGGGACAAACGTATCTTCTCTTAAGGTGTCATGTGATCAGATTGATCCAACATAACACCCCTATCTTAAGGTGAATTTTTGTAACCTTAACCACATCTGCAAAATCTCTTTTTGGCTTGTCATAAAACATTTGTAGGGGTAATAGCTGAAGGTGAAAGACATTGGCCTGGAATTCTGCCTATCACAAAACACACTGGGAAAATAATATAACCTAAAATAGAAGGAAAATATTCCCCCAGAATTGCATAGATAATAAAAGGCAGTACTATAATTTCATATTGTTTCCATTGGGCTGAAAATTCCAAGACCTGTAGGCAGCAAGCTGGAGACGTGGAAGAGCTGATGGAAGGGTTTACCTTGAAACCCTGAGTATCAGGAAAGCCAATGGCTTAAGTTCAAGTCTAAGTTTGCGTCCAAAAGCAGAAGACTGATGTCCCTATTTGAAGAGAGTCAAGCAGCGAAAGAAAATTCTCTCTTAGTCTTTTATTCTACCCAGGCTTTCTATAGATTGGATGAAGCCATTATGATTTTCCTGCCTTTGTTACTGTAAGGCATATATATGTATATACTTGTATTGATTCTGTCGCTTTCTCTGGAGGACCATAACCACTACAGGCAGTATCCACAGATTATCAATTCCTTGAGAATAAGAATTCTTACGTGTTTCTCTTAGTTCCAAGGACACAGATGACTGTAAGCAGGGGTTTCCTACTTGCCTGCCAACCTGAGCATGAACTGATGCGAGGGCTTTTTTAATATGAAAGGAACAAATAATCTCCAAACTTCAGGAAGTGCATACTGTCATTGCATAAGTAAGACAACTGCAAACCAATTTAGTGATAGGAAGTAAACATAGAAATGACTCCCTGGCTCCTCTGAGAAAGGGCCAGGTGTAGGACCCCTACTATGGATAAGATCCTATCTGGGTGCTGCGCAGAGAAGAAGATACATTACAAATTCCAACCTTGCCAATTTCAGAGCAGCCGAGCACTTGTAATATGCCAAAAAGTGGGCTTTTCCAGTGTTAATACAAGTAGCTCTCACAACAATCTCATGTATTAAGGGTTGTTATCCCTGTTTGCAGGTGAGGGAACCTGGAAGGTGGTAGAAATGAAATCACTTAGCCAGCAAATGCCTTGTCCACATGGACTGAAACTTGGTTTTTTTCCATTATATTATATGCAGAACAAATCTGTTTTATAACTTAGAATTTTGCATAAGCCCCATTTTTGTGAAAGAACAGTAATAAAAAGGAAAGAAAAGGAAAACCTCCTGATAGGTGAATTCTTTTAAAATGGCACTTGTAGAAATTATCATCTTATGAGGTACCAGTTCATTGTTAGGCCCTAGTTTTAATTTTCTATGAAGATTGTTTTCATTTATAACCAATTTGGCCTAACATGCTTTCCTCCCTGTTTAGTGAAAATTTCCAAGTAGTTGCAGCAGTCCCTAAGGTATTTTATACTAACTGAGAATATGGTTGTTCTTATTGTTTTAAATGATCAAATTAAAATTTAGTCCTGGAGGGCTAGAACTCTGGAAACATACCACTTTGTCACTTTCAAGCATGGGAATGAACCTACATGGGAAGGAAGATGTCAGCTTAATATGATTGTGGTGGCCCTACACCTCCATGAATCTGGGCATGGGGGTTTGGGCAGCACAACCTGACTGAAAATAGCTCCCTGCCTTCAGGCAACCAAGAAGAAGTGGAACCTTGGGGAAAGATACAATAATGAAAGAAAGAGAAAATGAATTGCTGGAAAAGAAGGGAAGGCTGCAATAAGTCAATATTTGAAACACTTTGGGATCTACACTGTTTAAGGAAGATAAGGTTCCTGTAACACATCATATGAATATGTTTTGATTTTCCTGGTGACGTGTTTCCTTTTTCTTCCTGGTCACCCAAGATTAACTGATTAGTCAACCAATGCACAACCATTTAAGAACATTTATGCTATTGTATAATATACCATCTCTAGTATTTTGCAAAAGAAGCCATAAGAACTCTAACCTTGTACTTGGGGAACTACCAGTTTGTGAGTTATCAGTCAGTGCTTACTAGAGGAGCAGATTTAATGCAAGACATACAAATACACGAGAATTTACAAGATTGTCTTAAAATGGGCACCCACAGAATCAGATGTGGAAGAGTGCAGAGGTTCTGTCAGCCCACAGAGACTGAAGGATACAGGGGAAGGCCTGGAACTCAGTGTAGTGTCCTGTATGAGTCCATATCAGGAGGTCGATGGGTCTGTGATGGAAGGCTGAAGAGTCTATACTTGAAGCCTGAAGGATCTGCACTGGAAGCTAAAGAGTCTGCAATGAAAGCCAGGAGATGACATCCAAGCTGAAGGTGAAGACTGGAGCTCCTCTGAAAACAGAAGCAGAGCTGTCTTTCTTCATTTCCCCTTTATGCCACCAGGAGACAACTCACATTAGGGCGGGTCTCCCACATCCAGAACTAGGCTGAGCCAGTTTAGTTGGGTATTTCTTACTCAAGTTGACACCATCAGTTTACTATCATAGGTACAAACAAGCATGAAAAACATTTTTCAGAGAAGAGATTATTATTTGTGGAGCTTTGATAATATTTCCTGCAGGAGATGATAAATCAACACTTATGTGAACACTTGCAGTGGTAGACAAAAGTAAGGTCTAAAAAGCGCTGGCTGTGAGTGAGGACCTATGACTTGGTTGGCTAGAGTGAGAGGTAACTAAGGACAGTAGTCAATGGTAAGAAGTAAAGGCTGGCTGGGGCCGGATTGTAGAAGGCTTTTAATGCCAGATGTAGCAACCAGTTTTGTTCTGAGAATAAACAAATATGATGGGATAATGATTTATTAGTTATTAGACCCTACATAGTTGTGATAGAAGTTGTAGTATTTTGGGTTCTTATTGGTATATAATAAATCATCCTTTAAGTTAGAGGCTCAAAAGAATCATTTTACCTGCTCCTGAGTCTGAGTTGGATGGGAATCACCTCAGTGGCTTTTTGGGAAATCTTACCTGAGATCTCTCATGTGGTTGTGGTCAGGCTGTAAGCAGGTCATAGCCAAAGTGGCTTCACTAATATGTCTAATATTTAGCAAGGATGGCTGGGAGAGCGTAGGATCTTTGTCTCTGTCTCTGTCTGCATCTCTGTCTTTCTCTCTCATTCAACATTATTCTTTCCATCAGACAAGTTTAGATACATAGTGGTTGAATCCTAAGGAAAACCATTATGATAGGAGCAGTCTCACTGTACAAATGTGTCTAAAGCTTCTGCTTTGATTGTACTTGCTAATTTCCCATTAGTGAAGCCCAGAGTCAGTGTAAGAGGAGACTACACAAGAGCTGGATTACTGAGTTCTGATTCATTGGAGTCCACCATAGTAAACCATTTACTACACCATGCTTCAGGATGAGGACTTTTTCAGTAGGTAATAGGGAGATATTGAAACATTTGGAGAAGAAAGTGACATAACTGTATCAGTGCTTTAGGAAGACTAATTTGGCAGTAATGTTATAGAACTGTGTAAAGAGACACATCAGGCAAGGAGACCAATTAAGAGGCTATTACAGTCAGTCAAAGTAAAAGGAAATGAGGGATGAGTCTGGGGTATGTCAGTTGACTGCTTATATACTTTCACATCCATTCCTCTATCTTTCCCTCATTAAAGAAAGTGGATTAGTGCAGTCTGTTTCCCAGACTTCACATCAGCTGTCAGCTGGCTTCCTGCTGGTAGGGTCACTGAGAGGCCTGGTGGAAGAACGGAAGGAAAATGGAAGCAGTTCAGCAATTATCTTTTACTTTTTCTGGCTCAGGTAGTACTTCTGGCAGCTCTGGCAATGGCTTTGAGGCTCTAGCTTTGGTTACCCTATTTTTTATTTTGTTTCTCCAAGGTACAAAGTTAGAAACTTACCATTGCACTAATTTCTGGGTTATGTCAGCATTATTTAGTTTCCTGGTTCTTCTGTCATCTTTAGGGCTAACTTTTTGTATCTAAGTCTTTCTATTTGAAGTCCTTCAAACCTCTATGTTACAGAAAGCCAGTGGGAATGAAGAAGAGGAAGCACAAATACAGAGGACTTTTTAAATGATTGGGGGTGGATTTTTGGATAAGAGGATATTAAAGATCTGGAATTTTTGAATTTGTATAACTGATAGAATGATAGCATGAGTAAGAAATGGGACAATCAGGATGGGAAGAAATCACAAATAAAAAGACAGTGAGTTCAGTTTTGTGCACAATGAATTTTTTGAATGAAGAGCTTATTATATGATGACAACCGTCATGCAGTTGAGAGAGAGGTGAAAGACAAGAGTTCTGCCTTAGATGTCCTATGCAGCATGAGAGTTAGCAAGAGGTAGAAGCAGTTGTGTAGCATGCAGATATATGGAGCTGTTTTCAAGTGAAGTAATGCATGTACATTTTTCAGCCCTGTGACTTGCAAGGGACCAGAACTCAGTCTTGTTTACCAAGTGTGGACCTCTCTTTCCAGTAGTTTGGTGACTGTATATCTTAGTTACTTTGCTCATTGCTGAGACAAAATACCCACACTGGAGGAAAGCTTTACTTAGCTCACAGTTTGTAGAGATTTCAGTCCATAATTGGCTGGCTCCAAGGCAGGATGGCTTGGCAGAGGGCCATTTTAACAGAGAAACAGTTCATGGCAGGCAGCACACAGCAAGAGCAAGAAGGAAGGCAAAGGACATTCACAGCATCTTTCTGCCCCTTTTATTCTATCCCGGCTATGCGACCTTAGGGCAGGTAGCACTCACACCCTTAGTCCTAGCGCCCTTGATCCTAGCATTGCACCATGAATCAATCCTAGTATCACATATTATAGATCCAGCTATCTCTGAAAAAGCCCTGCCTATGATGAGGCTTTGGGGGGACATCTAGACAAAGCCGTAATACTGTATTAGTTTCTTTTCAGTTTCTTTAATGGAATACTCAAGGCTGGGTACTTATAAAGGAGAGGCTGCTTTAGCTCACAGTGTTGGAGGTCCGAGGGTGTGGTACCATCTCTGTTAAGGACCTTGAGGTGGGTGACCTAACACTGAGGGGAGCATACGCACAGGAGGAAAATGGCTAGACAGGAGCCAGGGTGAGAGTAAGGGGTCTAAATGATACTCTGTAATAGCTTGTTCTCATGAACACAAACTCAGTGGTCTGAGAAGAACTTTAATCCCTTTGAGAGCATACTTGCACCGGACTACCACTGCACTGCACTGCCGTCTGTACACTGCCAAGTCAAGGGTCAAAGCTCTAATGCATGAACCCTTGGTGGACACACTCAAATCATATCCAATCGCCACAGTGACAAAGTGAAAGGAAACATGTATGATTATAGGAACTCCCTGGAGAAACAGATAAAAATGCAAGTATGGGGAGAGAGGCATGGAGCTAATTAAACAATAGCTACACTGAGTTATTCAGGAAGTGAAAAGTTATGGGGCCAAGTAAAGCTGAAGAGTTAAACTTAAAAAGTAGGAGGGATCTTCATATTGAGTGCGAGAAGGAAGTAAAGGATATGCGTAAATCCTCACTGAAAAACAAAAAAAAAAGGAAGTAAATATGATAGTGTTGAAGATATCCCAATCCTCTTTGAAGGAAGATTGTGGTTATTTATATATGTCCTTTAAGGATGAGTTATGCGGGACAGGGAAGATAGTAGGTTAGACTGAAAAACTATCAGAATTTCATTGTTTCCCTATGAAAATTGGCTTCATTTTCTTTTGCTCTTCCTCCTCAAGAACAGAAACTCACAGCTTCCCAGTTTTTAACTCTTTCATTCCAAGACCAAGTCAGACTGACCAACTCATTTCTATTTATAAATTCTTAGAAAGAAATAGTTTGACTGGCTCATCTTGGTTCAAATATCTCTTCTTAATCCCATTGCCCAAGACCCACAGGAGCCCAAAAGCTGAGTGTGACTCCTAACAGCCATTTCCCAGTGCAGGAGTTCGCAGTACCTGGGGGAGGTGAGCTACCAGTGGGTTAGCTCTAGTCAGTGTCCTGAAAGCAAATCACTGAAACAAGAGTGGGTGAGTGGCTGATCATTGCAGCAACAGGACTGATCAGGACTATCCATGGAGATGGAGCTTGGAGATTATACTGAGAGTTACTGTGAACTGGGGAATGGAAAAATCATAAGAGACTGTAAAAGGAGTATTTCTAGCCTATGCCAAGAGTTTTATATAAAAAAGAATAAAAATATCATCACGAGGAAGCAGAGGAGTTTGAATGAGGAAAACGCGACAAGAAAGGCAGCCACTTGGTTGGGCACAGTGCTAGGCAGCCTCTTGCACGAGCTCTGTGATCACAGCAGCGATCTTCCCCTTCAGGTGGGTAGTGCTCACCTAGGGAGTCCAGTCAGGCTTAGGGTGCAGCCTTCTAGAAGCCAGGATATAGCCTGCTAAGCGCAACTAATTCTAACAGATTAAAATAATGTGGGCTCTTAGTGTGGGTGTGCTCAGTGAATTTTCTTCCTTCAATTAACATGATTATTATCACTGTTATTAAGTTAAATTATTTCACATGTGAAGACACAGACTTTCAGAAATTAAATTCCCTCGTGTATTTCCCGGGCTTAAGTCATTGAAGATAAGAATTCTGAAGATGGTATGAAAAAAGGCAATTCCAAAGCATACATCCTCAATACATCCAGATATATAAAGAAGATAATTAAAGGCATGTGTGTTTGGCACAACTAGTGTATTCCACTGTCACAGAGGCTGTATCAGACCTACATTCATACTGAGGACCCAGCACTGTGGTACACCTGCTACATTCCTCACTGGAGGCAGTCAGGAATGGGTTGAGCCCCTTTCATGAACAAAGGGCAGAGAAGCGCTCATTTTAGAAGTGATACCACTTAAATATTTATGATCAGTTTCAAATCACCGAGAATATTAGTTCTTAATGAGAACATCAATAGGCCCATAGCTAGAATGAGGTAAAAGCCACTGCTAGTCTTCTAATGCATCAGCCTAAATGGTCCCTCTGATACAAGCCCACACTAGATTTTCTTTGTTATGCATTACCAAGAAGAAGAAATAAATCTCAGCATGAGGTCTGCTGGAGCAAAATAATTCACCTCAATGGTATCTCTGCTATTCTAAATTTCATTTTTTCCCTGAGAGTCTGCTATATCAACCTACAGTGATTGTCTTTGACTACAAAGTCAAGAATTTAATGGATTTAACCTCCTTTCATAGAAAATTCCTCAAGTGGAAACTTTTTCTGCCTGACTTTACTCTGCATTGCAGAAGACATGGCTTAACAGTGTTATAATCATGTGTGAATTCAAATTCAATTTAAGATCAAGTATCCATGTGGTTATAGGTTTATAAAGTATATGCAGTTTACCTTTAATCAATAAGACACTTTCTTAGAGTCATGGCCATTTCTTCTTTTCATGACTAATATTTCATTTAAAATAGACCACAAAGTGGACATTTTTTATAAAGAAGGTTATTATGCTTCCTTCTCCTTTCAACTGCTGTTCTAGAGCAGTACACTTCCATAGATCTACAGTGAAGTGAATATTCTGCATTGATGCTTTATAGTAACCATACACCATGAGTGTCTACTTAGCACTTAAAAAATGACCAGCAGGCTTGAGGAATTAAATTTTAATTTGTTTAATTTTGATTAATCTATCATTTTTGTGGTACTGGGAATTGAACTTAGGCCCTTTGCACTGATCTACATACCCAGTCCTTTTAAAAATTTTTTTATTTTGAGACAAGATCTCAGCAAGTCTCTAAATTGCCCAGGGTGGGCTTAAACTTGTACTCTTACTGATTCAGCCTCCCAGAGTGTGGGGATTTCAGGCAGGTACCACCAAACCCAGCTTAATTTAATTTTAAGTTTAAATAGCCACTATTAGCTAATTAGCACTTGAAATATGACTAGTATGTTTGGAGAGCTGAGTATATAATTTAATTTAAGTTAACTTAAAATTAAATTGCTACAGATGATTTTTTGTCAGTCATAGACACAAAATCATTATCATATTGGACATAGCAAAATATTTTCATCATCACAGGAAGTTCTATGGGACAGTTAAATTCAAGAGACTACACATCTCTTCAAGAGCAGGGAGTGGACAGTGTTATCTGTTAAAGTGGGCCGTGTTCTCTCCTAAAGGACTGCCTGGTAGAGGATGGAATCACAACTGATACTTATGCCTTCATCAACATTTTAATAGGAAAGCCTACTTTTTGAAGGGCACATTTAAAAATTTTTGACCTTTGAGTCCTATAAAATGTATTTCTAGGTCTTGAATTACTTGCTGCTTTAGATTTGTTATATTTCTCTTTCTCAATTCTTAGCCAACACTGAGAACTAGGTAAAGTCACATGGTATGATGCTTTTGTTGGTTGACCTTGACGTCCTCCTGGTAGACATAGAAAACGGATTAAAACAGCAACCAATACAATCCTTGCAAATAGTGCTTGTCTGCTCTATTTATTAAAACAGGCATAACATTTTAATCAAAGTAAATAATCATGAATCAGATTTGAAGAAAATCTACTATTTGGGCTAAAGGGGCTACTCAGTAAAAAGTATATGTAATGGATCATTTCACAATCTTATTCTAATTTTTCCAGGGTCTTGTAATTTGAATTAAATACTCTTAAACTGTCATGGGTTGGTTTAACAATGCCTATGTGCTTCAGATCTTCAAGAAAGCTAGGTTTTCTGTGCACAACCTGTGCACAACCTGTGCACAACCTGACTAGCTTGTTATTGCTCAGTGTACATGGTTTTCTCTCTGAAGAAGGTTGTAATGCACTTTACTCCACAAGGAGAAGAGAGCTTGAATGAAATGAAAGGAAATCATTGTCATTTTCTATGCCTATATCAACTGATAGATGAGAGCCATAGTTTTACTCTTTAACTTTATGTAATAAATCTGTATTGAAAAATTCACCACTATGTTCCCTGAACACACACATATTTTTTAAAAGATACAGATCTTTCAAAAAGTAGTTATGTTAGATTAGAGAACATGCTCAGAAACTAACAACTTCAGCAAATGTAGGGGGAAGTTCATGAGAGCAGCTATGTATATTGAATAGCTAGGGCTCTAGAATGAGAAATTCTGAATCCAACTTCTAGACTATTAAGTGACTACAATTATTTATTGTGTCTGTGCCTCAGTGTAGCTATGAACAAACTAAGGATGTCACAATATCCAATAATAAGATTGGGTTAGAATGAAAATGTTTATGGTGAGATCTAAAAGTTGTATTTATTATTACTACAACATATTGTTACTTTTGGAAATATTCAGAAAAGATTTGGGAATCTTTGAACACATTAATTATATAGACCTGGAGAAACTAGGAACTAAAAGTAGATCATTAAACTGTTTAACACAGATTAGAGGAATCACATTAGTGAAATGAACAAAAGGGAAGCAATCACTGAAATCATTTTTGTGGAAGGAATATTTACGTGCATGCAACTCATGTGTCCTAATGCCCTATCAGTGCAATTTTGGTAGTGAAAAACCTTTCCATTCCATCTGATGATGCTTTTTCCCAGCTTTATTTCCCTGCTTGAGATTGAACTGAAGATCTGCATTGCAAAATCAGAGGTGGAAGCACAAAGTTACCCTGTGGTGTTCAGGGAGAACCAAGACCGAGATAGGGTTACAGGTAATTGCAGGTACCCAGTCCTCCAGTTGCCGCATCCCTTTCTTTTTCTTAACTGAGGTTACATGAACAGACCAGAAACCTTAGATTCAGCTCTAGTTCCAGGGAAAGAGTAGTGCAAATCTATCTGGCCCACCCTGTAGAACTTGGTGTGAGGAGCTAATCATTTTGTTCACCCTAGTATTCATGATGTGCTTCCACTTGGAAATGTAGATTTCTGCTTTGTTGTTTTTACCCTAGGCCTCCTCCTCCTCTTTTTTCTTTTTCTGTCTCTCATTCCATCTCATAGACTTTTACTGATTTATTTATTTTCAAATTTTAAATTTTTATCACTTCATTTTATAGGATGTAATGGTTACATTCACTGTGGGGATAGGTACATGTACATAACATATTTTAATTCTTTAGTTCCCCATCTGTGCCCCTTACATACCGCCCCCCATCTCTCGGCTTTCTGCCCACGTAGAAGAGGTCTATCTCACTGTTTCCTATTGCCTATCTTTTATTTTGCTCTTTATATTATTTATACTTTGAGTTTCTCATATTTAAGCCCATGTGTCTGGGTTATTTCACTTAACATTATGGACTCAAAGTACATCCATTTTCCTACAAATAACTCAAGTATATCCTCCTTTATTGCAGACTAGTACTGTATTGTGCATTAATATCACATTTTCTTTAACCATTCATCTGTTGACGGATATATAGGCTGCACCCAAGATTTAGCTATTATGAGTTATGCTGCTATAAACATGGGTATGCACATATCACTGTAATATGAAGTCCTTAACTCTCTCAGGAAGACACTGAGAAGGAGAATAGCTAAGTTAAATGGAATTTCTAGTTTTAGTTTCTTGAAGAATCTCCATACTGGTTTCCATAGTGACTGTATGAGTTTACATTCTCACCAACAATGTAAAAGTGTTCCTTTTTTCCTAACAACTCCATCAGACTTTGTTATAATTTGATATCTTAATGGTAGCTGTTCTTTCTGCAATAAGATGGAATCTCAGTGCTATGTTAATTTGAATTTCTCTAATGGCCAAAGGTGTTGAACATGTATTTCATGTATTTATTGGCCATTTGTACTTCTTCTGAGAAGTGTCTATTTATTTAAGTTGCCTATGTTTTGATTGGATCTTTTATTTTGCTGAGACTAATGTTTTAGAGTTTTTTATATTTTGCAGATAGTAGTCCTCTGTCCAAGGAGTAGCTGGCAAATTTTTTTCCTATTCTGTAGGTTGTCTTTTCACTCTGTTGGTTGTTTTCTTTGCTGTGAAGAAGCTTTTAAATTTGATATGATCCCATTAATTGATTTCCTATGAAATTGGAGTTTTTCATAAAATATTTGTCTGTGCCTATGTTGTTAAGAGTTTTACATATTTTATCTTTCAGCAGAATCAGTGATTCTGTTTTAACACCAGGTCTTTGATACATTTTCATGTTATCTTAGTACAGGTTGAAAGATATGGGTCTAGTGTCAATCTTCTGCATGTGGATAGTCAGTTTTCTCAGGACCATTTGTTTTAGAGTCTCTCTTTCTAATAGAATGGGAAAAAATTTGGCAGTTACACCTTGGACAGAGGAACAACATCTAGAAGATATAAACCACATACAACATTAGTCCCCCCCAAAATAAATGATCCAATCAAAACGTGGTTTTTGGAACTTTTTTCAAAGGTCAGGGGGCTGAGTGTGTCTGGGGTTTTTCTGAATTCTCTATTCTGTTCTATTGATCCTCATATCTGTTTTTGGGTCATGTTCTTTTCCATGGCCGGAGCTTTCTCATATAACTTGAAATCCTGGGTTTTGATGCAGCCTGCTTTATTTTTGTTGCCCATGATTGCTTTTCCTATTCTGGGTCTCTTCTGATTCTATATGAGTTTTGAGATTTTCTCTAGTTGTGTTAGGAATAGTTGGTATTTGGATTTGGATTATAGTAACATTATATATCAATTTTGGAAGTATAACCATTCTGATAGTATTGGTTCCACCTACCCAGGAACAGGGTGTTATCTTTCTGTGTTCTGATGGTCTCTTCAATCTTTTTCAGCTTAATATAGTCTTTAGTATAGAAGTCTTTCATTTCCTTGGTTAGGTTAATTCCTAAGTATTTAATTTTATTGATGCTATGGTGAATGATATTGTTTTCCTAATTCCTTTCTCAGTGGGTTCATTGTTTTCCTAATTCCCTTGTCAGCTACTGATTTTTTGAGTATTGATTTTGTATCCTTCTACCTTGCTGAATTTACTAGTTCTAGAAGTCTTTTGTTGAAATGTTTTGGTTCTTCAATGGAAAGGATTATGTGGTCTGAATGGATAAGGTAGTTTGATTTTTTACCTTTTTCATTTTAAAGATTAAAAAAACTAACAAAAACAGCAGTGAAGACAAAATCAAAACAACACAAAACAACGAAAATGATACATGGTCTCAAAACAAAATGATAGGAATTAACAGGGGTTGCTACAGTACATACTGTTATCTTCAATGAAGTTCCTCAGTTCACCAGAGGTAAGAATGTAAGATTGATCAAATAATCAAAGACAGTAACAAGTAATTAAAAAAAACCATAGGAAATAATGCAGAGCTTCACCATACAAAATGGTAGGAATTCAACAGCGTTCTATTACTGCATATTGTTTTGTTTTCAGATCAGTAGTTCTGATTACCAGATACAAACATGCAAAATTGGTCAACATTTTCATTTTTTTCCTCTTTTCTGTTACTCTGGCTAAAGTTTTAAGTACTATATTGAATAGGAGTGGTGATAGTGAACTTCTTGTCTTGTTCATGATTAAAGAGGAAAAGTTATTCATTTTTCTACATTTAAGGCGATGTTGGTAGTATTTTTGTCTTAAATGATTTGTTTTCAGATTGATATAAGGTCCTTTTGCACCTATTTTCTTCGAGTTTTATGAACTCATGAAGAGATGTTGGATTTTGTCAAAAGGCTTTTTTTTCTGTGCCTATTGAGATGATAATGTTGTTTTGTCCTTGCTTCTGTTTTTGGAATGTATTACATTTATTAATTTGTGTATGTTGAGCTATCCTTGCATTCTAGGAATGAAGCCTACTTTGGTCATGATGCCTGGTCTTTTTAATGATTTGTTGCATTCTTTTGGCTATTACCTTATTGAGGATTTTTGCATCTATGTTCATTAAAGAGACTGGCCTGTAGTTTTCTTTTTAGTTGAGTCTTTGTCAAGGCTCAGAATGGGGGCTGGAGATTTAGCTCAGCAGCACAGCGCCTGACTGGCAAGTGCAAGGTCATGAGTTCGATTAGTGGTACCAGAAAAAAGAAACAAAAAACAAATAAACAAAAAAACCCCAACTTCTCAGAATGATTTTGGCAGTACACTTTCTCTTTCAATTTCATGAAAGAGTTCAAGGAGTAGTGGCTTTAGATCTTTTGAGAGGTTCTTGTAGAATTCATTTGTGAATACATCGGATCCTGGCTTTTCCTGGTAGGTATTTTTTATTACAGCCCAATTTCATTGGCCGTTTTTGTATTATTAAGTGCTTTTATATCATTCAGATAAAGTTTTGTAATTCATATGTCTCTAGGAATCTATCCATTTCTTCTGGGTTCTCCAGTTCATTATAGTATAGGTTTTTGAATTAGCTGCTAATAGTCTTCTGCATTTTGGTGGTGTCCATTCTGATTCTTTTTTTTTTCTACTTCCATCAATTTTCATCTTTTGTTTTCTTCTGTTGGTAATATTACTAATGATTTATCTATTTATTTTTTTTTCTGAAGAAGTAGGTCTTTTCTTGATTCATTTTTAGCATTAGTTTTATTAATTTTGATTCTGATCTTTATAATTTCTATCTCTGTAGTAAGTTTGGATATGGATTTTTTTCTAGAATTATTTATTCAGGCATACCTCTTTTCTGATGTGACATTTATAGCTCCAAATTTCCCTCTTGACATTGTGTCCTGTAGGGTCTGGTATGTTGTGTTGCCATTGCTGTTTTATTCTAATTGTCTAATTTCTTATTTGAGTCCATCCATGACCCTCTGATTATTCAAGAGTATATTGTTTAATCTCTATGTGTTTGCATAATTTCTGTGGTTTCTTTTATCATTGATTTTTAGTTTTGTGCTATGATTCAATAATATGCATGGAATAATTTTTATCATTTTGAGTTTACTGAACTATACTTTTCTGGCTTGTACATGGTCTATTTTGAAGACAGTTCCATGTACTATGGAGAAGGATATGTATTCTGTGGTTGAGAAAAACACTTTGTAGATATCCATTAAGTCCATTTTATAAAAGGTTTGGTTCAACTCTGATATTTCTTTGTTGATATTTTTGCCAATGTTATGGCTTGCCTAGATGTCTGTATGCCCCATCAAAGCTTCATGTAGTCTTAGATGGGACTTTTCAGATGTTGCTGGTTCTAAGTGTGTGATACAGGGATTATGGGTATACATTTACAAAATTAGTTAACTGACTGGTTTGGCATAGTTATGAATGTGGATAATGAGAAGGCCCTCAATTTGAGTGCTACCCCCCCCCAAGACCATGTGGCCTGGATAGAATTTAAGGGACAGAAAGAGGGCTACTATTGCCACTTGTAGCTTGCTGCTACTGTTGCTGCTGCGACTTTCTTACCTTCTGCCTGCTAAGAACAGTTTCTCCTCCGTGATTTCCCTCTGCCATGTCACCCTGCTTTGAAGCCAGCAAACTATGAGCTGAAAGCTCTATAAATTGTGAATTACAATAAACCTTCTCTCATTTAACTTTAGGTGTTGAGTATTATGTCTTAGCAATGAGAAAAGTAACTAAGACAGTCAGTTTGATAAGTTTATTTTTGCAGGTGGGCTATTGAGGTTCTCCAGCATAATTGGTTGATGCTTATATGATTGTCTGTGTCTAGTTGTGTTTGTTTTATGAAGGTGGCTGTTCCAGTATTTGATTCAAATGTATTTAAAATTGTTGCCTTGTCCCATTGAATTATTCCTTCAAACAATATTTAGTGACTTTCTTTGATTTTTATGAGCAGTTTTGGCTTGAAGTGAGCAGTTAATAATAAGGGTAAAAGCAGGAATCAGAAACAAGAAAATAATGCAATGACAAGAATAAATCAATATGGTTCAGTAATAATAGTGTGAATGGTTTCAATGCTCCAGTCAAAAGATGCAGATTGGCAGACTGGATTTAAAAAGGAAACAATAGTATTCTATATATCAGAAACATATTTAATTCAAAAATAAATTCATAAATTAAAAATCAAATTGAAAAAAGCACAATATACCATGCAGTGGGAGCCCCAAAGCAAGCTAGAGTAGCTGTCTTGTTTTTGGACTTCCATTTAAAAAACTTGGCAGAAGTTTGCAATATATGTTTACATTAATTTTTTTGTGGGGGCTGGTGCACACATAACACAAGCTGATCATTTCTCACCTTTCTCCCATCCTTACCCATCCCTTCCCCTGATTTCCTTCCTTTACTCCAAAAAATCTGTCTTTATTTTACTTTTTATTCATAATTAGACTTCTCATATGAGAGGAATCATGTGTTGTTTAATATTTTGTGTTGGACATTTTATTTAGCATTATGGTCTCAAGATCCACTCATTTCCTATAAAAATGACTTAAATTTGTCTTCTTTATGGGTGAATACACTGCCTTCTCTCTTCATTGGTCTGTGTCCATCTCCTATGTCCCCAGATTTAGTTATTAGGAAGTGTACTGCTATAAACGTGGGTATCCATGAATTAATATAGTATGCTATATTAATAGCATAGTTAATAACTGTTTGGGGAATAGCTCAGGAGAGGTATAGCTGGGTCAAACTGAATTTAAATTTTAGGTGTTTTTGAAGTATTTTCCACAGCAGTTGCCCCAGTTTACATTCTCACCAACAATGTAGATTGATGGTTTTTTTCCCACCAGAATTTGTTGTTTTTTGTGTTTTTAATAGCCCTTCTGACTGGAGTGGCAGTGCAGCCTCAGAGTTGTTTTGATTTTAATTTCCCTTATGGATAAAGATTCTAAATATTGATTTACCCACTTTTGAATGATTTGTTGGTTTTGGAAAAATCAATTGATTAAGTTCTTTATACATTCCAGATATTAGTTTTCTATCAGAAGATAGCAAGCATTTTGCCCCTTTTCCATAGGTTGTCTCCTCACTTTGTTGATTGTTTCCTTTGCTGTGTTTTTTAATTTGATGCAGTCTTACTTGTTGATTTTGGTATTATTGTTAGTGTTATTGCAGTTATGTTGAGAAAGTCTTGCCTGTCTTTGGTCTCAAGTATTCCCCAGTTATCTTGCAACAGTTGTGGAGTTTCTGTTTATATATACATAGGCTTTTGATCCATTTAGATTTAGTTTTTGTACATGATAAGATATGTGGGTCTAATTTCATATTTTTTGTGTGTGGATAACCCATTTTTCCAGGAACATTTGTTTAAAATGCTATCTTTTTTCCAGTGTATATTTTTGGCCCCTTTGTTAAAAGTTAGACTCCCAAAGGTGTATTTGGTTGTTTCTGGGTTCTCAGTTCTATCCCATTGGTCTGCATGTCTATTCTGTCCTAGTACCATGCTGTTTTAGTTAGCATGGTTTACAATGTAATTTGAAGTCAGGATTCATAGTGCTTCTTTCTTTACTGTGTTTCTCAAAATTCTTTTCACTGTTCTAGGTCTCTTTTGGTTCCATATAGATTTTAAGATTATGTTTTCCTAGATCTTTGAAGACTGTTACTGGTATTTTAATGGAGACTGCATTAACTCTGTATTGCTTTTTGAATATGACCATTTTAATAATATTATTTCCACATACACATAAAAGGAGATATCTTTCCATTTTCTAATATTCTTTTCAATTTATTTCTTCAGAGTTCTAAAGTTTCATTTTAATGTTCTTTCACTTCCATGCTTAGGTTCATTCCAAGATATTTACGTTTTTGGAAGCTATCATGAATGGTACAGATTTCTTGATTTCTCATTATACTTGTTACTGGTGTATGGGAATGTTACTGATTTTTATGTGTAGATTTTGTATTTTGCTACATTGCTGAGTTTAATTATTTGTTCTATTTTATGTTGTTAGATTTTGTCCAAGCCTTTTTTATGCATCTCTTGAAATGATTTTGTGGTTTTTATCCTTGATCCTGTTCATTTGGTGCATGCATTTATGATTCATATGTTTTGTGCCAAGGTTGCATCCTTGAAGTGAAAGTTGGCATGGTGGATGGTTTTTAAAAATGTTTTGTTGAATTCTAGTTGCAAGTATCCTTTTCAAGATATTTGTATCTGTATTCATCAAAGTTATTGACATGTAGTTTTCTTTTTGTTGTCTTTATCTGGTTTGTTTTTAAGGTAATTCTGCTTTAAGGGAAAGAATATAGGAGTGTTCCTTTCCTTTCAAGTCCATGGAAAAGTTTGCAAACTATTAGTATTGGTTCTCTGAAGTCCTGGTAAAATTCAGTGTAAATCAGTCAGATCCTGGAATTTTGTTAATTGGCAGAGGGTTTTTTTTCCTGCCTGATTTCAGGGTTTTTATTATTCATTCAGGTTTTATTAATCTTTCTGGTTCAATTTTGTTCAATCATATATTTTCATCTAGGAAGTTTGAAAATATTCAAGGGAATTTTACATGAAAACATGAAAGTCAGTGTCATCAAAGAGCCCAAAGGAAGAATGTATCCAACTGAGAAATTAGTTAAAAGCAAAATAAGGACAGAATAAAACATGGAAAAATAATATAATGAGAAGAAACTGTAAATACTTTTTAATAATTACACTCAATGTAAATAATATTAGGTCTCCAGTTAGGGGACCTAGAGTGACAGATTGTATTGAAAAAAAAAAACCCAACTATATGTTATTTGCAAACAGCACCAAAAGTAAGAGGATGGAAAACAATACTTTGTGCAGGTGGAGTCTGAACAAAAGCAGGAATAGCTACTTTAGTTTCTCATGAAATTGACTTTAAAACATAACTTGTCTGATGAGACAAAGAACTCTACTACATATTGGTAAAGGGAGCAATATACCAAGAAGAGATAACTATTGTAACTGTTTATGTATTGGTACATCCAATTTCATAGAACAAATAATTTTCCATATAAAAGGGAGATAGTCATCAACACAATCATGGTGATATATTTTAATACCTTGCTCTCACCAATTAACACATCAACCCATCAAAAAATCAATAAATACACCATACCGAAGAACAAGTAGACTCAGCAAATATCTATGGAGTATTTCCTTCGACAATAGCAGAGTACACATTCTTCTCAGCAAGTTACAAAACATTTTCCAAA
Source organism: Chinchilla lanigera (assembly GCF_000276665.1). NCBI lineage: Eukaryota > Metazoa > Chordata > Mammalia > Rodentia > Chinchillidae > Chinchilla > Chinchilla lanigera. The sequence continues at coordinate 18,414,325 of NW_004955427.1, read as the reverse complement.
ATGGACAGTGTTTTTGGTCACAAGTTATCTCAATAAATACAATAAGACTTAAATATATCTTGCATCCTTTCAGATTAAAAGAGAATGAAACTTCAAAGCAGCAGGCAAAGTAACTTCAGAACATGCAAGATACAAGGAGATTGAATAAGATCTTTTTTTTGGTACCAGGAATTAAACTCATGACCTTGTGCTTGCCAGGCTGGCACATATATCCCTGGGCCGTAATATGCTCTTGAATGATTGATTTATCATAGAAGAACTCAGAGAAGAAATTTGAAAACTATTATAATCAAATGAAAATGAAAATAAAAATATCAGGATATATAGAACTCAATAAAAATGTACTAAAATAGAAGATTATAGAGTAAAATTATGTATTAAAGAAATAGGGGGATTTCAAATAAATAACATAATGATGCATCTCAAGATCCTAGAAAAACAAAAAATCCAAATCCAAATAAAGTAAAAGGAAAGAAATTATAATAAACAACGTGAAAATCAATGAAATTGAAATCAAATAAAACAAAAGATCAGAGAATCAAAGAGATCCTCAATGGACTCTTGGAAGGATTAGATTAAAAACAAAAACAAAACAAAAACAAACAAATAATTTGGGCCAAATGCATCATTAGAGAGAGAAGATCCAAGTCAGTATAATTAGAAATGAAACAGGAGAAAGTTTGACAGACATCACTGAAATCTAGAGGTGTATTGACACTATTTTTGAAAATTTATACTCCAATAAATTGGAGAATCTGAAAGAAACAGACAAATTCCCCACTCTTAATTGAGGTTTTGGTCTCGATTTCTGGAATTCCTTCTTGGTAAGCAGTTTTCTTGCAGGAATACAGTGGCCACTTGCCTGCCTGGACTTCTAAATACAGCCCATCTAAATTTCTTGTGACTTCCTTCTGAATCCATACTACAACCTGCTGTGCCCTTTGTATGGAACCCATTCATTGCTGCAGTTCTGATAGAAAATTCTGATGGTCTCCAAACATGCCTATTAGAGGTATTTCTGTCAAGTCTGCTCTACGCATTGAGGAGGAAACCATGCGTGGTTTCCTTGCACTGGTTCATCTGATTCCTTTACAAGATTCTGGCTGCACCCGCCCAGGGTGGACTCAAAACCAAATAGGTGGGTAACATATATAGCAACAAGATGCTGGACAAAGGCATGCTTTACATCCTGGGAGGTATACAATAGTACCACATAATATTATATCAGGTATTATATATGGCACATAATTTAAAACTTATGCATTGGGGCCAGGAATATAGCTCAGTGGCACAAGTGCCTGCGTGGAAAGCATGAGGTCCTGAGTTTGATTCCTGGTACCCACCCCCCAAAAAAAGAGGAAATAAAACTTATGAAATGATTCTGAATTTTCCGTTTGATATTTCTGGTTGGTGGATGACTTCAGGTGAAAACACCTACAATGTAACAACTATGAATACAGGAGACTACTGTGCAGCAACTCGTTTTTGCAACTGTTCTACATTTTTTTTTCTAGTACCGGAAATCGAACTCATGACCTCGCACTTGCCAGGCAGGTTCTGTACAGCTGAGCTAAATCCTCAGCCTCTGTCCTACATTTTTAACAGTGAAGCATTTCATTATTGTATTTGTCAACTTTAGTTAGCTAATGCCTGTGGCAGCAGTGAGGAATTCTTGCTGATAATATTCATTTCAAGTCAAATTGGTCTCAATGTCATATATATACCACAATACATCATAATATACCACATATATTCAAGAAAGAGAAATTTGTTCTTTTGTGGTGAAGTAATAGTCTTTTTAAAAATAAAATATTGCATACTAGTTGCTATGCAATGGATAGCTAATCTTATCAGATTCAAAACTTCTATATATCAAATGCACTAAAATAACATCTTACCCATTCTCCAAATGTTCCCATTCATATTGTATGGGATAGGAAAACCATTCAGACATTAGCTTTGTCACAGTAGATCATAGATGGCACTGAAAGAAACATTTGTTGTGTTAAAACTGAAGAGACAGACATCTCAGCTAATGGTTTTATTTGAGCAACACATAAGATAATTCGTGTGAAACTTAGAAAGTTCGCTTTTGTTTTTCTTAACATTAATCAACTATATAATCTTAGTTTGCTGGTTCATTTTCATCAAGATGGAGGTAGCTGTGTTAAATCTCTTGGCACATGCAAGGTGTGGTAAAAATATAGTAGAATGATATTTAAATTAAAAAATTATCACAGTAAAAGACACATTAATCTGTCTCAGAACACCCTTTCTCTCTTGAAACACATGCCATCATTCTTGCCACTTTCTGAGGCAGTTCTAGCAGTCATCTTTCATGTCTCTAGTTGTACAGTGGCAGCTGCCTTTTTGTCCTGAATCAATTGAAAATACTTACCTTTTCAGAGAAGAGCCGGATGTCCCACAGTGCCAGATCCAGTGAATAAAGCCAGTGAGCAATACCTTCACATTTTGGACAGAAATTGCCACAAATGTTTGATGAACAAGGGGCAAACAAAATATAAGGTGAAAATTTAAATTTAAAAAAAATTATCACAGTAAAAGACACATACATTGTCATGGATTCCCCTCAAATACTGAAAATGGCCTCCTTTGTTTTAAACACACTTATCCTGTTCTTGGCAATGTATCTTTTATTATAATCGTTTTTTTTTTTTTTTTAAAGTGGACATTCCCTGTAGTTTTGATCACCTCTTGAAGTTATTTATATGTTCACTATTCAATGATGGAGAATAATTTGGATAGAATGGAACATAATATTCTTTTATGAGTGTGATAAAATACATCTCATAAAATCAGCCATTTTAATCATTCTTGAGTATACAGTGCAGTGGCATTTACATACATTCACATTGTTGTGGTACCATCACCAATAACCATGCACAGAAGACCTGTCAACCTGAAGAACTGAGGTTCTAGGCCCACGAAACAAGAACTCTCCAACATTCCCTGCCTGTAAACTCTGGCAGCTACCCCCCCACTTTCTGTCTCTATGAATTTAGATAGATACCTCATACATGAAATAATGTGATATTTATTATTTTGCATTTGGTTTATGTCCTTTACCATAATGTTCTCAAGTTTTGTTAATGTTGTATCATGTGTCAGAATTTCCTTCTTTTTTAAAAAAAATTCCATTTTATGTACATATCACATTTTTAAAAATTTTTCTGTCAGTGGACTCTTGATTTTCTTCATCTTTCGCTACTGAGAATGATACTACCATGAAGATTAGTGCACAAATATCTCTTCAAGTTCTTCCTGTCGTGACTTTTAAGTACATACCCCAAAGTGGAACTGCTGAATAATAGTGTAAATATGTTTCATTTTTTAAGCATTTGCCACATTATTTTCTACACTAGTATACTATCTTACATTTCCATCAGCAGTACATAAAGCTTTCAACTTCTCCAAGCCCTAGTCAGCACTTATTATTTTTTCTTCTTTTAAGTAATATGTTTGTGGCTTTAATTTGCATTTTCCTAGTAACTAGTGATGTTGAACATTTTAATGTATTTATTGACCATTTCCTCAAATAAATATCTCCTCAGATCCTTTGCACACTTAAAAAATCCTTAGTTTCAGTTTAGTTGCATCCTGGGTAATAATCCTCTATCATATCCATGATTTAATAATATTTTCTCTATTTTTTAGGTTGTCCCTTCACCCTGTTGAATATGCCCTTTAATACAGAGAAGTTTTAAATTTTGATGTAGTTTAGTTTATGTACTTTTACTTTTGTTTTTTATGCTTTTTTGTGTGATATCCAACAAATCACAGTTGAATACAATGTCATGAAGTTTTCCCTTGAGATTTCATCTTACAGATTTATAGTATCAGTACTTATATTTATACTTCTTTTTTGCATATAAATATACAGTTTTGTAAACACCTTTTGTTAAAAAAGTTGTCATTTTCTATTGATTGGTGTTCATACACTTGCAAAAATCAATTGGCCATATATGTGAGAGATTTTCCAGGAATAATTTCTATTTTAATTGGTTTATATGTGTATCTTTCTATTAGTAGCAAATTACATCCTTTAATGCACCTTTGTAGAAATTTAAAATTGGGGATATTTGAGACATTCAACTTTGTTGTTCAATTTCAACATTGTTTTAGATACTTGATGGTCCATTGATATTTCTGATGAATTTTAGGACTGTCTATTTCTGAAAAAATTTTGGGATTTTGGTAGAGATTTGAATTGAAACTACACAACCCTTTGATACTACTGATAGCAATATCAAATCTCCCATGAAATGTTTGTCCAATTAATTTTTTTGCACATTTTGTAGTTTCTGTGTACAAGAAACTTGTACTTGCTTAAGTTTACTTCAGAGTATTTTATACATTTTGATGTTATTTTAAATGTTTTTTAATCTCCTTTACAGATTATTCATTGTAATATTAAAAATATGACTGAGTCCCTCCTATTGGCACCACGGCAACCCATGTGAACAGTGTGGAAAGGTCCAGAGACCAGAGAGAATGCCAGCAACACAGTAAGGACCTGACTAGGGCACACAGGATAGACAGGCAGGAATAGCGTCATGGAAGAGCCTGAAGCAACAATAACAATGTGAGCCCAAAGGTGGTAAATTAGATGAACCAGCACTGTGCTTCGGGATAAAGACACACAGAATAGAAGCAGGTGGGTGGGGCTGGCCCTTTTAGTCTTTTACATTTTTCTTTCCTTTTTTTTGTTCCCTTTTTCCTTTTCTCATTTTTTTCCTCTTTTCTAAATGGCTCAGCAGAACTCCAGTGACAAAAAACTAATCCCATCCACCCCAACCAAGAGACCAAGTTCAGATAACCCTTTGTTTACTCCTTCATTCTTTTTCTTCTGCCCTCTTCTCTAGTTGCCCAAGCTTGAATTATCACGTTTTGCCCTCCAGCCTTGCTTCTACTTTCTTTTCAATATTCTTTGTTATCCACTATCCTTTTTTTAAAGAGACATTAAAAATTTATTCTTTTAAAATTTTATTTTAAAGATTAAAAAAACTAACAAAACATTAAGGAAGACAAAATCAAAACAACACAGAAAAGATACATGACTTCAAAACAAAATGATAGGAATTAACAATGTTTGCTACATTACATACTGTTATCTTCAATGAAGTTGCTCAGTCCACCAGATGTAAGAATGTGAGATTGACCAAACAATCAAAGACAGTAATAAGTAATTAAAAACAATATTGGAAATGATGCAGAGCTTCACTATACAAGGTGGTAGGAGTTCAACGGTGGTTCTTATGCTGCATATTGTTTTGTTTTCAGATCAGTCATTCCTATTACCAGATTCAAGGGTGCAAAACTGGTCAAGAAAAAAGAAAATTATAAGCATTGACTGTTCCTTTCAGTAAAGCACAGACATCAGCAAGACACCTATCCCAGCTATCCTCGTATCTACATATAAATTTTGTTTTTCATTTTAAAGAGAAAAGAAAAAAAAAACAAAATCACAAAAACAAATACGTAAACAAAACAGCATAGAGAACAATAAAAATGATACAGAATTTCAAAACAAGGTGATAGGATATTATCAGTGGATGTTACATTACATACTGTTATCTTAAATATGGTTGCACAGATAACCATATGTAGGCATGTAAGACTGATCAAACAATTACACTTTAGAGGTTCCTTTAATAAACCAACAGATATTAGTAGTACAATTATCCTAGCTATCCTGTGTATACATATACATAGTTTCTTCTCTTCCTTTCTTTTTCCTCTCCCCTCCTTCATCCCAGTTTCTCCTTCCTATTTGAGCAGTTTCTTTTTAATATCTGTTGTACCTTTCAGATTTTATTTACTCTTTCAGGTTCTCATACTAGGGAAGAAATACGATGTTTACATACGTGAATCTGATTTATTTCACTATGAGTAAGGTCTCCAGTTGTATCCATTTACCTATAAAAGCCTCAAGTTTATCTTTCTTTGTAGCTGACTAATACTCCATTGACACTAAAAATACCACATCTTTTTTTATCCATTCCTCAGTTGATGGACATTTGGGTTGTTTCCAAGATTTAGCTATTACAAATTGTGCTGCTATAAACATGGGTGCACATATATCACTGTGGCATCATGTTTTCAGTTCTTAATACTCAGGAGGGGAATAGCTGGGTTGAATGGGACCTCTAATCCTAGTTTACTCAGGAATCTCCAAACTGATTTCCACAGTGGTTGCACCAGTCTACACTCCCACCAACCGTGGAGAAGACTGCCTTTTTCCCCACATCTTCTCCAGCATTTGTTATGGGTTGATTTCTTGATGATAGCCATTCTTTCTCAGATGAGATGGAATCTCAGCGTTGCATTTCTCAAATGACTAATGATGTTGAACATTTTTTCATGTATTTATTTGCCATTTGTATTTTTTCATGTGAGAAGTATGTATTCATTTCAGATCCCCATTTTTGTATTGGGTCTTTGAATACTGGGGACCTAATTTTTTTTAAAATTCTTTATATGTTCTGGATAGGATTCCTTTCTCTGAGGGGCAGCTGGCTAAAATTTTTTCCTAAGTACTTCTGATAGACACGGTGACTGTGGAAAAGGCTGTGCTTTTAGGGCAGAGGTAGGTCCACAGAAAGGGGACACATCAGCTTTAATTGTGAAGTGCATCCTTGGGATTCAATAAAATGCAAGGATAGGAAGGAGATAGCTGTGAGCATCACAGACTTTTAGGTCTTCAAATTGAAAGGATCCTAGCCCAACTTTTTATCAGATAAAAAATAGGACACTATTATACGAGAATAAATAGATGGGTCCATTTTAGCACAGGGCAGTTTTTGTGGCCAAGTTATAATCAAGTAACAAGAAAATTGCTAGTGCTATTGAGAAGACCATTCAAAAGACAGCATACTTTCTTCTTTCATACTGAGAGAAATCTGAGGTTGCTGGCTAATATCTGTGCTAGCTCCATGGTAATTGTTAGGGAGAAATAAAGGCATTCAAACCTACACACTTGTATTATTTTCTTCAAAAGTCACTGCAGTCTTTAACCCCCTGCAATGTTTTCCTAAGATATCATCTAAAATTTCTTCAAAGAAATCATTCTGAAGCCATGATACCATCAAAGGAATATCTTTACTTGCTGATTTTTTTTAGGTGGGATTTTAAAGAAGATGAAAACTTCAAATGATAGACCTTTATGATGGTCTATATTAAATGAAATTTTATTTTATAGGCTGCTGTGTTGTCTTGTTTAATTGATTTACATACACTGTAGAAAGTTTTATGTAATATAGTGTACAGTTCTAACATTTGCACTTGATTAAATACAGTGATTAAGATCATTCATATAAAAAAGTTGGACACTAGGCCTTGGTGAGGAACAGAAACCTATTTTGTAAGATTACTTTCATGGGAAAATAAGATTTCACTCTTTTAGGTTTACAAGATCTGATTCAGAAAACTACCTGGTAATCAACATGGTAAAAAAGTTGTAAAATGCTTTTCCTACTCTCTAAAAGACTCAGGGCAACATACATTTTTTTTCTATTTCCTATCTAAAATATTTCCTGATCACGTTTTAGATACTCAGAAAAGCAAATTACTTCTTTTAAGTCTCCAGTCTTATACTTGATCAGTTAATTCAGAGAAAACTATTGACTGAGCATTTATTATGACTTACATTTTGAGAGCAGGAAGACAGTGTAGACTTAGAAGTGCCCCCAGTCTAAAGAGGCAGGAAAGAGTGTTTATAATATGAATGACAGCATGGATAACGTAAGAAAAACATAATTCAAGCCTAGAATTTATACAGTACCAATTTTAATTGTTTTCTGGTAGAAGAAATTGTACGTAAGCTGTTATGGTTTGTGTCTGGATGTGCCCCCAAACCTCATGCAGTCATGGGGCTGGCTTTTAGAGTTTATGATTGATCCATGATCTAATGCTGGGATTTTGGGTGTGAGTGCTACACCTGCCCTGGGGTAGATAGTTTGCATATGTAAGGGAGAGAATGAGGCTGCTTGCTGCCTCTCTTCCCCTTTTGCTTTTGCTGCTTTGCTGTCTTCAGTCCACCATGAGCTGTTGCCCTCTGCCATGTGACTCTCTGCCTTGGAGCCAGCCAAGGATGGACTGAAATCTCCACAAACTGTAAGCTAAATAAACCTTTTCTTCCTTAATTTTGGGTGTGAGGTATTTTGTCTCAGCAATGAGAGAAAAGTAACCAAGACATAAGTTAAGTGTTCAAATATTTCAGTAAGTAGAGATGTCATAGAACATTCCTGGCTCAGAAAATGACAGGAGGAAGAAAGGTGGTAGGGAAGGGTGAGGTGCCTTTGAGGAACAGCAAGGAGCCTCCTTTGCTAGGACAGAGAATGCGTGTGAATCAGTAAAGCATATGAGCTGAAAAGAAATGGAATTTTGAATAACTGAAGTCAAGGTATAGATCAGGTAACGGGGGCCAGCATGTGAGGGGATTTTTAGGAAAGGAAAGGCTGGAGGGAGCACCTAGAAAGTCACATGTGGGAGAAGAGAGATAGGGATGGGGAGGAGATACCTTGCAAAGCCAGAGCATTAGTAACTAGGCTGGCTCAATCTTCCAGGAGGCATGTATTGGTAACGTCAGAAAGGCCTGGTTTTACCTGGTAAAGGGAGTCCTTCCTAAGGGCCATAGCTTCCTGGCAGCTAGTTCTTCAGCACATCTACAGTTAAGGTGAGTGCAAGGAAAGGGGATCTTCCCTTCCAACACGGACACTTTGGAACTCGTATGCACTACAAGGGATTGCTTCTCAGAGCAACTTCTTCAAGCTGGGCATCGGCCAACTCTAAATGGAACTGAGACCTTAAAAGCTCCATCTTACTGCAGAGGTTGTACCCATGATGCCTGCATTGAGTTTAATGTACCCTGAGATTCTTTCCAGCTCTGTGGGTGAGATGGCACAAAATCAATACAGGGTTGTACCTGGTTTCTACGCTTCATACCAAGGAAGAAAATACAAGCTCTGTGACCTCAAATGTCTTCATTACCTCCATGTACTCGCAAGGTAAATTCATGTAATTTAGTTGGTATTGAAGCTCTCATTGTAGGCAAAGAAGTCCATTCTAGGACAATGAGTCCTTTTACAGTAGGCCTTTTCAGGGATCTGGAGTCAGCTTGCATTTCATGGATAGATCTGGGTGTTTGGTTTCTGGTAAAACAAATCAGCCACACCCGCTTCAGTAGTCTTCTTGCTGGGTATTTTCACTTTCATAGGGGATTATTCACAATGTATAACAAAAAATTCAGGTATAAAACATGGGCTTCTGTGACAACTCTTGATTTTCCTCCAGCTTATTTCTGTGTTTATTTTCACCTTCAAGTTTAAGTCTACCTGACTCCCAGGGCTTAGATGTGAGAAGTCTCCCTTCTACATGTGTCTCCCAAGAGTGTTGGCTGGAGCCAGGCTTATACCGGATTGCAATGAAGAATAGGTCTTAGCTGTCACTGCTGTCCCCTCTGGCTGACAGGGAATGAAAATTCAAAGCCAATTCTGAAAACAGCAAAGAGGATTGTAAAAGTTTCTCAGAGGCATTAGCTATTTCTTTAGGAAAAATAAAGGGGCCAGCTCCTTAACGGGGTCTGGAGAATGTGTCTTAGGACCCATATTGTCAATTTATCTGCTGTCTCTGCAGATAAGTACTTCCCAGGAGCTTTAGTAGGGAGGGATAAAGCCAGCGATCTTCCAGGGTGTCAGGGAAAATGGTAAGAGGTTTTTTTTTGCCTTCTCAAATGTGGGCAATCCTCAAATAACTTACCTTTAGGAAGTACTACTTTATCAAGTACCTGTTATAGAACAAATAAACTGGCTCTCATGCTGAGCAAGAGAACATGGGCTGATCATACAGGATTTTTAATGCTGAAGTTTGTTAAATTGTTTAATTCAACTATCGTTGAATTAAAGAAAGAGGTGGAAGTGCTCCTAAAATCTTTACACAAGCAGCTCGGGTAAATGAAAAGCCATTCTTATATCTGTTTCCTAAAATTCATGGGTATATACTGGGTTTGCAGCTTAGGTCAGCTGCTTCATAACCAGGATTTGAAGGAGAGGAAGCAGAAGAGGCTGTGGTCTCACTCTCTCCTTGATGGGTAGATGCCCAGGGACCCAAGGGGTTCTCACTCTGCCTTATGTCTAGTGTTTCCACTACTTCCCAAGAGCTTCAAGATAGGGACCAAGTCTTTGACACGTTGGCCTTTGACAGACATGCAGGTCCAAAGTACAGCAGCAACATAGTAATGAAGGTTATGCATACTGTCCATAGCTGCTTTTGTGCTCCCATTGTAGAGTTAAACCTATAGGAAGATAGGACAGAGAGCGTACGGCCTGCAGCCCTGATGTATACAAAGAGTACAGCCATCTGGTAATAACTGCAATAACACCCACTGCATAGTACTTGATAGCTAAGAACATTCAGATCCATGATCTTACCGGGTCTCCACACTGAGCCTGTGGGATAGGAAGGGAAAATATCATTCCTACTTTACTGATGAGGAATCCAAGCCCCAGAGAGACACCTCCAATGCCATTGCTGGCCTCATGAAGAACCAGTGATCTAGAGATCTTTATAGGCCTTAAAAACTGAAGAGATATTGGTGCATCATGATTGGTAGAACTATCAGTAACATTTCTCTGCCTCTTCCCATATCTGTGCCCTTTGCTGCATAACTTCACCATGTTTCTCTAAAACATGGCATACAGGTTTCTATTCCTTGAACATAGGCTTGGCCTATGACTTGCTTTCTCCAGTGACATGTTATAGGCAACATTCTTAAAAGGGACCTGGTGCTTCCACCATGGATCTTGCCTTATCTTGTGCTTCTGTCAATGACAGGAGTGGAGCATACTTCAGCTAGCCTGCAAACAAGAAGAGAGACGCGTACAGCAGAGCCACCTGTCTCACGCGGTTTCACCTTGTGCAAACAAGAAGAGAGACGCGTACAGCAGAGCCACCTGTCTCACGCTGTTTCACCTTGTGAAGCAGTGCACTGGCCACCCCTGCCTAGATAGAGCTGCCTTGCTGAGTCCAGCCTAGATGAGGTGTTGGCCAAGCTCCCTACAGATGCTAATGTTTTATGTCACTGAGTTTTGGGATGGTTTGTCACACAGTTGTTTTTTCCCCTTAAATGCACAATGGATGATTTGCAGCACATTAAACAGTTGTGCAAATATCAGACAATCTATTTTAGTCTCTGCAAAGCAGGCTCCCTGTGCATGTATTATAAACTTGTCTGAGTCCAGGGAGACTGAACACACTCATTTGCAATGGGTTATGTGAAGAGGATTTATACTTGGAGATAGGCAGCAAGGGGCAATAGAAACCTCGGATTTGCTGTGAGCCACTCTGACAAGACTCATAACTGCCTGTCGTAGATGATGTCTTAGATTTCTGTAGCCCACTTGCACCACAGATGAGAGACCCACAAAGATAGTGGCACAAGTAGCTTACCTTGGGCTCACATGACACACTGGGCTAAAGTGGCAAAGGACTTTCTGTTGTAGGAAGGGGCTGGAATGGAGCCCAGGTTTCTCTGGATACCACCTCCCCACTTCCTTACCTAAAGATGTTGTGCTCTAGAGTTATTTTCAAGGCCGTCTGCAATTAGTTTTGAGAGCAAGCAAGAAAGTTGGGAGAACTGGGTCAATTTAAGCCACCTTAACCACCGCAGTGCAGTGTCCCATGCTGATTTTCTTCTGAACAGCATTACATCTTATCAAAAACATCCTTTTTGATGTTTCCATTTTGCTGGGCATCTTGTTGCTCCCTAAAGCCTGCTGTTTGGGTTGTACAAGGTCGCTCCATTGTGCTCTCTGTTGGCTTGAATGACAGATTTAAAGCTCCGATTGCACACTCCTGAGAAAAGGCTCTTGGAGGACCACTGATCCCTAGAAGGCAGTGCTGCGGCTGCCCCATCCTCAGTGCTTTTCAGGATAAATACACTTGTTGTTTTCTTAATGAAATATCCCAGCAGTGTCCTTGTTACTTTCCAGATTAGAAGTAGTGGGGTTGCTGGGCCACCTCCCATCCAAGACCAGACCACTTCCTAGGCTGGAGGATTTATAGTAGTACCGTCCCTTTTAACTCCAAATCTCAGTGGACTCTAGTCAGCCAGAGGATGCAGAAATCCCCCAGCTTGCAAATGTACTCATTTTCTCAGCTTCCTTTTTCTTTCCCTCCCTACCCTTCATTCCCTTCTATTCTCCTTTGCTTTTTATCCCACAGCTTGGGTTTTCTTGGCACTGAGTCAACTCATACAGTGAGTGCAGCATCTTAGAGTGTAATCCGGAAGGACCTGGGACTTGGGAGCTGCTGCAAGCAGAGGAAAAAGCCGCCCACCCCTCCCTCTCCCACAAGCTCCTCCTTCATCTCCTGGGAGGCTGTAGAGGCCTGGACTCATTCATCAATATGTCTTTCTCTCTTTAAAAAATAAATCAACAAAACAGGAGAGAGCTTCAGAAAGCCTTTGTAAAAGCTACTTAAAGAAACAGGCTCTTTTTATTTCAGTTATGTGCCCTTGAAACAAAAAACCCACTTACACACTTCAGTTTCTAGATTGAGGTATGCATGACATTTTGACCTAATGTAGATGTAATCTTAGATCATAATATTAGATAACTTATATCACACATGTGGCATCTTTTAGACTCACTGTGTTGAAAAGAAGAGTTGCACATTATGTAATCAGAGAAAGAAACATTAAGACAAATCTTACTTTCTTGGAGGGCTATAAGGCTAGTGGTGCTGCTTCTAAGACTCATTGGTTTGAGCTATCTTGGGTGAGGGGTTGAGTGTGTTACTCTGGAATGAAGTAAAGGGTTTGAGAGAGTGAGAGAGAAAGAGAGAAAGAGGGAGGGGGAGTTTTTTCTCTGCTATCAGCAGAACTAAGAGAACTGAGAAGATTTTGGCAAGTGATACTCAGTAGTCCAGGCTCTGATCAAGGCACTGTCTGGTAGGCTGCGTATAAAGCCTCAGGACTTAGAAGCAGAATGATAATCATTCAGGCTTTTTGCACCTTTTCTTGTACTTATTCATCCTAATTCTTCTTGAAATGTAACTTGGACTCCTAACTCCTCTTGAAATGTACCCATATGCATTCTAGGAACAGTAACTTCTGCTAAACGCCTGGTCAGTGGCTGCTGCTGCTGCTGCTGCTGCTAAGGTGGGGCAGGTATTTGTCTGCTGAGTGAGGGGAGCTCTGCAGATCATGCAGGAAAAGGCTTCACTGTGGCATAAGGGGTACGGTGTGTGGTCACCAACTCTTCGGTAGCTGAGAACCAATTTAAGAACAATGCAGTTTCAGATATTTCCCCACAGTAGTACTCACGATGAATCGGAACAAGAGAGGCTGAAGGCAGAGAGGAGGGCTGGGAGCAGTTACTGTAATTTAGGCCAATGTTTCCCACGGTGAATTTGTGGTAATGCTTGAACCACAGTGCTTCTGCCATCAAATATTTTATCTCTCCCATGGAGTTTCCCAGTGCTCAGGAACACATTAAAATCTTTGTGAGGTTTCACAGCTAGGACCTGTGCCTATGTCTATCACAATGTGTCCCAAATATATTCAACTGCAGAACCATCTTCATGTGCACTACATGGTAACAATGTTGGGGGCCTTGACGGACGAAAAGGAGAAAGGGACATTAGCCAAGGTGTGCAAGAGGCACAGGCTGAGATACGAGCATCTCTGTGCTCGCAAGCATGGAAAGCAAAGAACGGGGCAAATATCGGTAACAGTGAAATTGAGATGGTGAAGGTGCTGGCGGCTTTTGATATGTTAAGAGTTTTGATCAGGATGTGGGTGACTGGATAAGTTCCCAATTTTAGTCTTTTGTATCCACTCCATTAGTTCACATTAAAAATAACAAACCAGGGCCTAGACCCAATTTGTTCAGAGGTTCATAGTGTTGCTTCAACAGGAAAGGCTCTCTATGGAATATTTTAATTGGCTCAGCCAGAATTTCTATCCACTATATTTTATGCCATTTCCAATTTAGTAGTCTGGTGGAATCATAGTAAGTCAAATATTATAATTAAAAAAGGGAGAAAGAATTGCCTGTTTTACCCTCAGCTGGAACAGATGAAATTATATATATATATAATGGCTTTTCTCGCCCACTTCCAGAGGTCCCCAGACCGTGCCTGCCTGGGACAGATTCACATACTTGCACTTTGGTTGTTCCCACCCTTACTGCTACCATTTTGTTTCTAGTCTGCAGAACTTGCCAGACAAAGTGACAGAGTCCTACACACTCTGCCTACTGCCGATTTGGACCCCTCTCTGTAAACATAGTTGCCCCCGAAGAAATCCCCGTCATTGTTCCTGCCAGGTTCAGAAGGCCTGGTCCTCACTCCTAATAAGTTCAGTTTCTCCCTTGGCATGGAATCCTCTGCCTGTGCTGTTTTAAGGCTCAGCTCTGACCTCTGTGACCCAAGGCGAGGGATTTCACTGCTCTCAACTTCAGTTTTCTTTGTAACTTCTATCCTGGAAAATGCTGTAAGAGTTGAGGGATAATGCATACAAATGCTACTCACTGACTGACGGATGCACAATAGTTGGTAAATAGTAGATGTTCTTGTGTTAAATATGTTTGATTTTACAAAATCAATTTCATTGAGGCATAATTTATGTAAAACAAAACATTTTTTTTTCAGTATTTAGAATTGAACTCAGGGCTTTGTGCATGCTAGGCAACTGTCCTACACTCCTAGCCTTTTAAAAAAATCTTATTTTGAGACAAGTTCCCCTTAAATTGCTCAGACTGACATTAAACTTGCAGTCCTCCAGCCTCAGCCTTCCTAGTCAGTGGATTTTACAGACATGCTCAGCTAAAATGTGCAAATTTTAAGCGTACAAGCTGATGAAGCTTTGTACATATATGTACCCATGCAACCACCACCCTAACTAAAATGTACATTTCGAACACTCCAGAGCAGTATTTCATGTCCTCTTACAATCATTTCCCACTGCTCTCCATTCTGCTTAAACACTGATCTGATCCTTAGCCCTGTGATTAGTTTTCCATATTCTAAAACTTCACCTAATTGGAATTATTCAATAGAACTTTTTGTGTCTAGATTCTTTTGCACAAAATGCTTAAAATAACTCTTGCATGTTGTTGACTGTAACAGTTCATTCTCTATGTTGCTGAGTAGTATTTCATTTTATGAATATTTGCAAATTATTTTTACGAATATATACAATTTATTTATCCTTTCATCCTACATAGACATTCTCTAACATTTTGACAATTCTCACTAAAGCTGCTGTGAACATTCATCTATAAATTTTCATACATTTATATGTTTTATGTATATTATATATTGCACATTTATATATTACATTTTTTCTTTTGGAAAAGTACTCACAAAGAAAATTGTTGAATCATTTAATTAGTTTATATTTAATTTTTGAAGAAATTACCAAACTGTTTTTCAGAGTGCCTGTGTTCTTTACACGTCCTACATTTATTGTACAGCTATGTTCCATTTATTATTCTCAGGATTTTTTTTTCCTATTCATGTGACATGATATCTTACTGGGCTCTTAGTATGCAATTTTCTGGTAATTAGTGATGTTGAGTCTCTTCAAAAGTTTTCTGGTGTGTTCATGTCTGCCTTTGTGAAGTGCGTAAACATTTCCCCCACACTTACAAATTGGCTTGCTTGTCTTCTTTTTCTTATGGACTAGAACCTTTCTTTTAATATGTGCTAAGATATATGTATGTATATTCTAACTATTTTCTCCCAGTCTCTGGCTTGCTTCTCACTTTTTCTCTTTTTCAGCTTTACTAAAGTACAAATGACAAATAAAATTACATATATTTAGATGTGCAGATTGAATTGATGCTTTGGTTTTGTGCGATGATAAACAAGCTAGTAACATTTCCATTACCTCGCACACTTCTCCACTTTTCTCTCTGTCTTTCTCCTCCTTCTTCCCTCTTTCCCTTCCTCCCTCTCTCCCCTCCCTCCATCCCTCACTTCTTTCTTTCTTTCTTTCTTTCTTTCTTTCTTTCTTTCTTTCTTTCTTTCTTTCTTTTATTTCTCTTTCTTTTCTTTTTTCTTTTGTGATGGGGATACTTAAGATCTACCCTCTTAGCATATTTCAGTTAAAGCAGTTGCTCCTTAAGTGTGGCTGCACTTCCCATGGTTTCAGCTACAATCAACAGTGATACAATTACAGTGATTTGAAAACATCACATGGAAATTCCAGAAATAGATCATTTATGAGTTTTAAACTGTGCACCACTCCAAGTAGTGTGATGCATGTTCTTCTGTCCTGCCTGTGATGTGAATCATCCCTTTGTATAGCATATTTGCGCTGTTTGTGCTATGAGCTCATTAGTCACATAGTAGCTGTCTCGGTTTTCAGCTTGACTGTCATGGTACTGCGGTACTTGTTTTCAATCAGTGTTTATTTTACCTGTCAATGACCTTCGAAGCACTGTTTTGTAATATTTATGTAGAGTTTGGTATTATCCATACTTTTAGGCAACCACTAGAGAAGCTTAGAATGTATTCCTTAGGGACAAAAGCGACAAGGTGACTGTATGCAATCCAGGACTGCTAATTATGGTCACCATGTTGTATATAACCTTTTAATTTCTTATTGATATCTTTGAAAAACCAGAAAATTTCTATTTTGGTGCAATCCAATTTATCTTCTCTTTTCTTTTCTGGTGATAATTTTAAAATCCTAAGAAGTCTTTATCTACGCCCAAAATGTGAAGATTCACTCATACATCTTCTTTTAGAATTTTAATGTTTCTTGATTATATGTTGATAGATATGACCATAGGTATGACCTATGTAAAGTTAATTTTATATTAATTGAGGACAAGAATTGAATTTGTTCCATTTGTTTCTGTTTATTCCATTATTATTTGTTGAAAATATACTTCTCTGGGAAGATTTCTTGAAAATAAATTGAGTGTGTGTGTGTGTGTGTGTGCACACACGTGTGTGTGGCATGTGTGTGAAGCTGTATATTTCTTGATGGTGTTCTCTGTTTCACTTATGTGTAGGTCTATTCTTATGTTGTTCTACTGTATGTTGACCATTGTAACTATACTAAGTTTCAGAATTAGGTAGTGTATGTTTTTGAGTTTTGCTCTTCTTTGGTGATATTATTTAGTCTATTCTAGATGCTTTATTCCATACCTTTGTCAACCAGTTTGTCAATTCCTATCAGAATGACTAATAGGTTTTTGATTGGTTTGACTAAGTTTATCAATCAATTTGGAAAAAAGAAGACATCTTAATTTTGAGTTGTCAAATACATGTATGTAATGCAGCTCTGTATTTAAATTTTACTGTTTTCTCACAAATATTTTGTAGTTCTGAGAATCAAAATTTTATACAGTTTTGTTAAATTTATTACTGAGTACTTAATATTTTATTGTAAAGATATTATAAATAATATCTTTTTAAAATTTCGATTTCCAATTGCTTTCCTAGTATATAAAACTGCAATACATTTAGTTTATTGATCTTGTATCTTGTAACCTGCCAGCTGTACTCATTAAGAATGTTTTATGTTTTCCTTAAAAATTTCCATACAGGGGCTGGGGATTTAGCTCAGCGGTACAGCACCTGCCCAGCAAGCGCAACGTCGTGAGTTCAATTTCCAGTACCGGACAAAAAAAAAAAAAAGAAAAAAAAACTTTCCATACATACAGCAATGGTGTCTACCAATAAAACTTTGCTTAATTGTTCTTTTCCTCCCTTTGCATGTATTTATTTTACTGCTCCAAACTGTGGCATAATATTAGATAATATGGGGAATGGGTAATCATCTTTCATTCTTATGTCTTACTTGAATAACTGTTAGAAACCCATCTTTCAATGGTTTCATTTGCTTTAATCATTAAGTTGTTTTTAAAGGAATTTAAAAGAGAAAAATTCTCCTATTAACTTTCATATTTACTAATTCCATTTCTTTATTTCCCATGGAGATGTGTTTTCACATCACATCACTTCCATTCAAGGTGAAGAATATGCAAGCACTTTCTGTGGTACAATCCATAAGCAAGAGTTTCTCTCAGATTAAAAAATGTCTTTATTCCATCTGCATCACCTAAGGAAAATTTGCTGGCTGGATACAGAGTTCTGGGCTGAATATTGTTTATTATTTATTGAACCTTAGCATTTAAAAGACATTCTTTACCATTAAGATGTGGCTCTTCTGAAGTCTAACTTGTATGCTTAATGTGAATAAGGTATATATACCGGGCATTTAGGAGGTCTCTCTACTCTGGCTTGTCCAGAACTCTACTATGAATTTTCAGGCTATGCTTGACTTCTACTATCTTTGTTCTACTCTCAGCTGCATAATCGTTGTTTTCATCGAATCCTTTCCTTGCCTTTTCTCGCATCTAAGCAGTCTAGCCCTCTCAGCCAAGGACCCGTGTGGTTGCCTCACATGGAGTTCTGGAGTTGATTCTGCAGAAGTCCACCCTATTTACCATGCTAGGCCCTATACTCCACCCCCTTATGCATTTCTAAACTCATGTGAGGCTCCTCAACTCAGGTAGACTGCTGTACTCTGGGCTCTAAATTCAACTCTGCTTGTTTTGGGAAATGGCCCACAGGTTTGTAAAGCAGGGAGGGGTGGCAGGTGTTATGCACAGTGCTCGTCTTGTGATTTTTGTCTTCTTTTTCTAATGCCTAAAAATAGTGTCTTTTAATATGTCCCCCAATTTTATAGGAATGTAGAGTACGGTGGAGCTGGCTCACCCCTGCTTTAAAATTTTTAGATAGATAATTGTTAAAACATGGGTAACTTGAACTTAGTCAAATGGGGTGCAGAGGGTATATATGTTTTGAAGACACACAAATGTTAAAGACAAAGCTTTCCTTACTGGAGAGTTGGTGATTGAACATTTTGCAGCACACCACTGTTTAATCATGGTAGGGCTACTCAAGTGCTAATTTCTCCTTCATAGCTATAAGATGAAATTTCATTTTCTCTTAATTCACTTATTTCTTAATCTCTTTTCAATTAGACTTTAATTGTCTCCTATCTACATTAACAGACTATTTTATCCCTCAGATTTTGTATATTCTTTTCTTTTTGATGTCTCTGGTAACTGGGCTCATAGTTGATGACCTTTCTTCTGACCTTGGCTACTGTAAGTACACATTAAAATTAGTATTTTTAATAACTAATTACTTCCTGTTCAATTTAGTGACTTCTCTCTAATGCTTCTAACTGTAGGTCCTCTCTACATTAGAATTCCTTCTTCAGGTAGCTGGATTGTATTGGAAAAGGGTCTTAACACAGTGAAATTTGAGGTGGATGGATAAACAATGGATTTCCCTTTAGTGTCTATGCATATCCTTTAGTTGTTCTGGTACACTCTTCTGTGATTTTCTGTTTATACCCACTGCAGTCTATCTTTGTCCCACTCCACTTTCACCCCATAGAAATATTCATATTAATACCTCTTTCTCTGACCTTTTACCAGAGAAGAATTCAAAGACTTGAGCCTGAGAAGCTACGAGACAAGAAAGACAAAAGAAATGATTAAAAAACTACCTGTGCACCTGAAATTTAGTTGCTCCTTTTTTATCAGTTGTATCATCTCTGAATTCCAGTTTATGCTTAATATAGTTCACTTGGGATTTTGTCACTTGAAATCAAATGTGTTCTGGTTCTCAGTTCTACTTTTAACGTGGTTGAGATCTGTATCCTCCATGAGCCTTTTCTATTGCCTTTGCTCATAGCATCCTATTTCTTCTGAACAACTGGAAAATTTATGATCTTCCCCCGATTTAGTTATGAAGTGATTTAATATATTCACTATTAGGTTCTATATTGTAATTCACTTAGATGTTACTTAAGGGCTTTCTCTATATTCTCCCCCAGGCCCAGGGTCTAATGATTTTTAGAAGCTCAGCAGATCCATAGTGATGGGCAGATTTACAAATATATTTAAATGTACATATTCTTTGCAGAAAACTCTATTTAATTTTTGTTCCTCTCCGAATCAACTCATCCTGTTTACTTGACACTGTATCATCAACACGATTAATCACTTCTCTTACAAGAAATGAGTTTAATTAGTTAAATATCAATCCATGGATTCAGTGAGGTAGCTAATCCAATACATTTATCTTAACAAACAAGATAATTTGATGTGGTCTGGTTATTTTAGTGACTAGTTATTATAGTTGATCAAATGTACTTCATCTGCCATGATATGATTGAATGATTGTGATTAACCTTTGAGTGCTCTTAATGTCTCTCCTCCCACTTGCTGTGGAGACCATAAGAGATCTAAAAATAGCATCTGCAGTTGTATTTGCTCGGTTTAGGAAATTCCCCTGATGCTATATCCATGCTCTCCCTGGAACTTTCTCAGCCTGACCTCATCTCTCCTCTGTACAGTCTATTTGTACATGACTGGGATTCTCACTCTCCGTATGAGTTCCTTTATAGACTAATTAAGTACACTTACCCTTTCATTTCAGTACTACTTACAGGGTGCAAGTAGACCAAACAATTAAGACACAGTCAATAAAACAAAATTATCATAAATTTTAAGATGTAAGAGTGACAAATTAGTAACTGCTTGCATTATGAGAACTGTAAGAAATGTCACATGTGAAGGAATATTTAAACTGTCTTTGTTCATATCTAGTCCACAAGATCTCAATGCACAGATCAAAATGGGATGAAGCTTAGAGACAGGGAAATGATCTATTCAGGGCTGTAGAGTGGTCATCTGTAAGTCTGCAAAGAGTACCCCAGTCTGATGCCCATTCCATGGCTGTCTTCACTATCACAAATATTTTAGGTTGAAAGTCTCCTCCTTTCTTACATGCCTTATTTTTATGGGCTTTGAAAGCCAGAGACTAAACAGATATTTTTTCCTCATGGTTCCTTGCCTCATCTTTTCTTGATACTGTGCTTTTCATCTGCTACTCTTAAGAAAAAAAAAAAACAACACAGCAAGCTGGCCACAGTTGCCTTCTTCTCCTCACTTCCCATTCTCTCCCCAGTGTTTTCCAAACCACCTTCATTTTATTCCACTTGTACACCTTACAATGATTCCAGTTGATAGCTCCAGTTTCTTCCACATTGTCAAATTCATTGTCACTTCCTTGTCTATACCTTATTGCACTATCTGCAACATTTAATATGACACACTCTCCTGTTTTGGAGAATTGAAACTGATTTTCCCTTCCATTTCAGACTATTTGTCAGTTTTTATTGTCTCTTTCTCCCATCTGTAAGTGTTAAAGTATTTTCAGAGTTTCTTGAAAATATTTCAGAGCTCATGGAAAGAAATTCCCATATTTTGATAGAAGTAATCTATGAAAAACTATTAAGATCCTTGTAATAGTGAAATATTGGATATTTTCTCCACAAACCACAAACAATGCAAGTATATTCACTTTCACTACTTCTATCAACAGTTCTTTTCTCATATATATATATATATATTTTTTTTTTCTTTTTTTTCAGTACCGGGGATCAAACTCACGACCTTGCTCTTGCCAGGCAGGTGCTTATGCCACTGAGCTATATCCTCAGCCCCACATTTCCCATATTTAACAGCATAAAACAGAAAAGGAAGCAAGGAAATACTATTTATAATGGTCAAAAAGCATAACATACAAAATAGTAAGGTTATAAAATCATGTAAGAGCTCTAAACTGAAAAAGAATTAAGCATTGCAAAGAAAAATTAGATATATTGTGATATAATGTACATTGATTAGAAGAAAATATAGTTAGTAATTGTATATCATCACAAAAATCTATTGCTTCTGTGCATGCCTGATAATAATCCCATTAGACTTTAAAAAAAGAATAAATAAGCTGAATCTAAAACTTATATGGAAATATAAAGGAGCTAGAATATGCAGAACTATGTCAAAGAAGGAATAAATTTGAAGGACTTAATCTGGTCTCATCAATTACTATTGAGTTACAGTAATTGAGAAAACGTGGCACTAACAAAAAGATTTATAAATATGATTGTATATGCACTTGATTTTCAACACAGGTAAGTCACCACAGTCATAAACATACCTTTTCACCAAAATGTGGGGGAACAACTGGATATCCATCCATCCATCTATGTATGTATGTATGTGTGTATGTACCTATCTATTTATCATCTTTCATCTTTCAATCATCTATGTATCTATCATCTAGTTTTCATCTACCTCTATCATCTACCTGTCTATTTATCTATCTAAAATGAATATTGAGGTTCACACCTCATACAATAGAAAAATTGAATAGGTCTTTGATTGAAACGCAAAGGTTAAAACAGTAAATGGTCTAAGAGAAAGCATAGGAGGATGTCCATGATACTTTGAGATTAGCTACAAGGTTGTAAGCTGCAGAAAATAGTAACAATAAAATAAAAAACTGGAAAATCTGTTTTCTTCAACATTTAATATTTCTGCTCATAAAAGACATGTCAGTTTTTTGCATACTTAATCCAAAAACCCAGTATGCTTCAAAATTTGGAATGGTTTGAGCATCATGTTGGTGCTCAAAATTTTTGGATTTCAGAGTATTTTAGAATTTAAATGTTTGAATTTGAGGTACTCAACTGGAAAAACACGTGCAAATGTTCTCAAATCCAAAAATCATCTTACTCTCTGAATCTGAAAATATTCCCGATCCCAGTCACTTCAGATATGTGATAATTGACCTGTACTAATGTATTAATTCACAGACCCAGTGAAATATTCACAAAACATATCTCTGACAAGAGTGCTGTCCAGTAGATACATACAAAGCCTGAGATTCTCAGCAAACTGCAACCTGATTTTAAACAGATGAATTTAAACAGACATATCACCAAAATTATATGCATAACTAATCATTAACTTATGTAAATATATAAACTATATAGATAACTATGAGAAAACACCACTAGAGTAACAGGGAAATGCAAATTAAATTAAAAATGAAACATGTTAAGCACCCACCAGAATAGCTAAAATTAAAATCACTAATAATTCCAAGTGCTCTGAAGACTACGATGCAACCGGACCTCTCATATCCTTCATGGGAATATAAAACTTGTAACTGCGTTAAAAATTTTTCTGGCAATTCGTCAACAGCATATAGCTACTTTCTACTTTCTTTCAGCATATACTGTACTTGCAGCATATACATACTTTCAATTCTGTTTTCACCCAAGGGAAATGAAAATACGTGCATAAATAAATATATGAGAATACTCATATCAAATTTGTTTACCATATATAAAATGAAATCACCAATTATTTGTCAGCAATCAAATGGGTAAGAAAATCTCAGGTATGGAGACAGAGTGAACTATTGCTTGTCACTGAATCTTGACAAGTGCTTGTTACTAAAGAAGAATGGAGTATCTATAACACATAACATGGATGGATCCCCAAAACATGAAGCATAGTCAAGTCTTCTGCAAAAGAGCACACATTTAAAGTTATATATAAAAGAAGCAAACTATGTGGCAAAAATTTAGAAATGAAAAAGACAGACACAGTCACTGCTTCCTTGGGCTTTAAAATCTAAGTAAGGTGTGCAGATAAACAAGATAAACTCGGGTAGTTTATTCAAAAGAAGTAGAACAGGTGGTAGGAAAGGAATGGATAGAGAAGATACTTTAGAGCTAGAACCAGGAAGTACCTTGTTAACTAAGATCTGAGAAGGGAAGAGTTCTCCAAGTCAAGAGCTAGGGAAGTGATATTCCATGCAAAGGCAATGGATGGAGGCATGAGGTAGGGAGAGATGTCCTACATTCAAGAAATAAATGTTGGCTGGAGTGGCTGAGAGGCATGGAGGGAGAGACCGTACCTGTCTTGTTGATTCATATAATACCAGGCCCAGAAGAGTGTCTGGCATTTTAAATACAAAATAAATAATTTTTAATGAGCGAGTAGGATGACGTGTTCTGAAGCTTGATAGGGTGATATTTTTGAGTGTTCTAGAAATGTCCACAGACTAGAGAATTAGTTCCACTAGCCAGTTTCTCATGCAAACAAGCCATTACATAGAGACTTACAGAAGAATATAAAATAGGTGATCATGGGGATGATCTCTTGGGCATATGCCCCTCTGGGCTCAGCAACTATCTTGATTTGTCATTGACTTGGGTGAGAAAGATTAAATGGATTACAGAGAAAAGTGATCCTTGAAGTCAGAATCTCTTCAGACATTAAAAATCATGTTATAGAGGAATGTCTACGAACACACAGAAAGGTGTGATATATACCACGTGAAAAGGCAGGCTTCAGAAAAATCTGTTCAACATTATCTGCAGGCCACTAACCACTCTAAAATTCATCCTTTTCTTAACGACACCCATTCAGGATTACTAATAGGTTACTTCTCACTCTAGAGCTTCTGAGGACAGGTACTTTTTGTCACTTTTGAAATGAGAGGGAGTAAGTATTTTTGGACCACTAGGATATACAAAGGCCTGAAGTAGGTGTGGCTTTAGGATATTCATTTATCATTAAGTGTTGACAGCCTGTGAAATAATAAAGATATAGGAGAACTGATCAAGAAAAAGTTCATGCTATGCTTAATGTATTCTATGCTATGAAGGAATTTAGTTGCAGCTGGGTCTCAGAACTGAACCCTGTGACATAATGAGGGAGATGGAGATCTCTCCTCGGAAAGCAACAGGGAGACTCAGCTGTTATCTAAGCATCCCCAATTTTTTGATCTTTACAGTTAATATCTAAATTACAATAATCTGAGAATCTCTCCTGTTCTCAGTTATGTCTGAACTTCATCAGAAGAATACTCGATTAGTTTCCTAAGAGTGTCAAAACAAGGTCCCACCAAATGTGTGTCCAAAAACAATAGAAATTTCTTGTTTTTTAATTCTGGATGGTGGATGTCCAAAATCAAGCTGTTGGGCCGTGTTGGTTCCTCCGAGGGTAGGGTAGTTTTCTCAAATCCCATTGTTCTCTTATCCTACTCTAACTAGGGTTCCCACCAAATAAAACACAACATAAATCAACATTGTAAGAAACACTTCAGTGACACACTTTTCATAATCAAATCTCTATTATTAAGGAAGCAGTTTGATACCAGGTTTGCAGGATCTGCATTGAGATACAGTGAAGATGCATGATTCAAAGTAATCATCAAAATGATCCTGCCCCCATGAAGAGAGAGCAACCTATATGACAAAGTTTTGAGCAGAAATTGGTACCGTGGTTTTGTAAGCAGCACTATCATTTTTCTGACTCTGTGCCACTGAGTGGGCGTGGCCTCCTGGGAAAGGTGGAAGAATTGCCCTTAAGAAGATGATGTTTTTATCTACTTAGCACCTTTTAAAATATTTTTCCTTCAATACCCGCTTGTAAAAAGGAAGGAGACCAAGAGATGAAGGGAGGTGATAGGGAGTGAAGGGGGATGGTATGAGAAAAAGAATGAAGATGTGTCGTGCACATGTACCAGTTCCCCACCATGAACATAATCATTATGAGCTGCAAGCATGTGCTAATACAAATAAAAATTGTGAAGATAAAATGCATATAGAAAATATACATCTGTATAAATACAGTGTAGTGTGACAATGTTTTAAGTCGCTAGAGCCAGGATTGGCCAACCAAAGGATATTAGCTGGGGCATTTATCTAATTGTCCTGGGTATGAGGGCTGGGTCCGTACAGATGTACTGGTTCCTATGTGAAAACTATGAGGCGGAAAAGCAAATGCCATGGGACTCATTAAGATGGGGTGCTGACAGTGTGCTAAACTTCCCTCCAGTAAGAGTTGAGCCATAATAAGGTGGGTGGAGGGGATGGGATACAGGGCACACAAGCACAGGCTACAGTCCACCCCTTGTCCCACTCACGTATAATTGCATTCCACATTAAATTCATCTTGGCACTGATGCTTCCAGGTGATGGGTGATTACCCTGTCTTGAGAAGTAGGGCAGCACTGTATGGATTAGGGGAGGAAGAGAAGGTATCACAGAGAATACAATATTTGATTATGTCATAGGGGTGAGATTTATAAATCTATGCCTTTGGGCTGGTTGTAGCCAACAAAACATGTTGATCTAGCCTTTTCTGGAGATGTAACATAGCAATAAATGTTTAAGTCTCCTCCTGAAAATTAAAGGGCCAGTTAACATTGAGTTTGCATATTTGCAGAGCAACATTAATCTAGATCTACACATTTTCTACTCATATGATAAAAGGTGTGTGGTGTCCTGTTCTGCTGTTCCTCCCACTCCCTATGGTGTGTTCCATATGCAGTCACAGTTAGCTACTCACTCTCATCTGTTACTCTTGATCTGACTTAAAAAAAAAAAATACACAAATATAGTGTTCCATGGCTCTGTCAGAGGCAGAAAAACAAAAGATATACTGGAATAGTAATATGAGTTTTCTTATATCTCACTTTCACTTAGTCATATTATTCTTTCAGAACCAAATTAACATTTCAACTTTTAAAATCTTTGTTCTTTTTTAAAACAGAAGAAAAATAGGGCTTACTTACAAGCAGAAAAGGAAGGTAGGATAGATTAGTGGAGAGCACATTCAAGTGAGAAGACACTAAATGAGCATAGTTTCAGAAGTAAAAATTGTATAGTGATTCCTGGGAGCCATGTGGCTATTCCTGCTTGTGTCCATGAATCCTAATATGGTGGGGATTTTGGCCTTCAGTCTGGGATAGAAGAGAAAGATGTGTGAAAGTCTCAGTAGTAGAACATACTGGGGTAGCTGGTCCTCTATATGAGATGATTGCTTAGAAATAGTATGGGTTGAATTGGTGTGGGATTCTTGTAGTCATTAGAGTCACATATAACATATATAACAGGTAATGGAAAAATACAGTGAATGTTTAAATTAAAAAAGACCTAAAAAAAGACTTTATTACAGTAGAAGATATGTCATCAAGAATGATGGGGTAAGTGTGTTTGAAATGAAAGGGAAGTATTCTGAGAGGGATTAGTGACAGTGTGTTTGTTACTGCAATAAATTTTTTAATTTAAACATTCATTGAAGGTTTGATCATCCCTCACTGCCCAACACCTTATGGCAATTTCTGTCAAATAAAAGCCCGATGGTGTGTCCTCATTCACCTAATTCACCCGATCTGGTACCATCAGAGTCCTGGATCTTCCCCAAAGGCAAAATGACTATGAGGGAGAAATGTTTTGAATGGTTCAAGTCCTAAAGGCATCCAGGACAGTGCAACTAACACTTATGAAAGAGGACTTCCAGAACTGCTTCAGAAAGTGGCAAGAATGGTGAGATATGTTCAAAGCGAGGAGGGGCTTTTGAGGGGGATTAATGGCAGTGAACTTTCAGTATAATAATTTTTAAAAAATATAAGCATTTATCATTATTATTTATCACAACTCTTATTTAGGGCTGAGGACTGAAGGAAAATTTTGTACATGCAGGTCAGATCACCCAAATTTTTCATTCCATATAAGTCACCACAGCAACCAGGTGAAATGTGAAAACATAGTTAACAACCTGGAAGGCAAAGTCAATTATACTGGTTTTATTTTATTTTATTTGTTAGTTAATATTTTGACCTTTGGGGAGGGTGGGTCAAAAAGGCACTAGACATAGCTTGCTAGCATCTTCTTTCTTGGCCCAAGTGACTGCCGACAGAATCCCAATTAACATGAGCTATGTTACCATGGGCACAGCACGTTTGAAAGCTTAGCAGGATCTTGACCTGAGCTAATGCTGACTTCCATTTAGTTTCGAGGAGCCTGATGCTGTCTGAACACCAACATCTTTCCATTCAACTGGGAAAAATGCAGCACTAATGCTGGTGAGAGTTTATTGAAAAAAACAGTAATATCTTAATAGTCATTTTGTTCATTAAGATATTTGAATTTAGTAAGTTACTTTTTAGTAATTGTATTTGATTTTCATTACAAGCAAGGCTGTGAGAAAGAGAGGGAGTTGGAATTATTTTACATGTGTGAAGAGAATTTATCTGTAAAGAATTCAAGACTCAAAAATAAAATCATTTTCTACCACTGGTAGATCCATCCTGGAATACAAGTTCTGTGGATCCTATTTCATTACACTTTCCCTCTGCAATAGTCAGAGTGTCTGTGTCTTAAGATGCTATGTGTTTAATGAGGCAATTTTTGAGAAACAATTTTAACATCACATCAGTAAGAATTTTTTAAAAATATCAAGTAGCAGACCATCAGACTTAAACTGGATTTAATAAAATAGGAATTTTGTTGCCATATATTTCTAAGCTAGGCCAGGATTCAGGGCGTCCCAAGCTTTTTCAAGAAGGTTTAAATTTTCTTCATCTCCTGGGTCTACTTTCAACTGTGTTGATTTCATTCTCAGGTTTCTTGAAGGAGCAAGAAAGCTGGCAGTAACTCCAGCCTTCATGTGTTCTTGTTTTTGCATCCAGTGGCTGTAACAGAACAAATGTCCTTGGTGTTGAATAAGCCCCGGGATCCATCTTGATCCGACCAGCACAGGTCATGTAGCTAACTAGAACCTGTCACTGTGATCAGTCATTGTGTTGTGATGAATTAAGCCAAGCAACTGGCTTTGTCTCTGGAAGTAAGAATGGAACCACACATGGAGTGAAGGCAGGCGAAGGGCAGCTCTGCAAAGAAAATGTGGGTGAGAATATCAAAAAAGATGGTGTCAGATGCTGAGGGGTGGGGGAACAAAGCAAAGATGACTTCCATAGGGGACCACTTCAATTCCTGAGTTCATTCTCTATTGTCTGAGGAAATGGGGAGTTTTATTGGAAATGAACCCCATCATCTACTAAGCAGTAGCCCTCTTCACATTATTTCTCAGTATAATGCAGAGGGAGTCACAGTTAAATTGGGAGGAAAATAATGTCGTTTAGTTCAACCGTAGGTTCTCATTCTGAACCCAAGTTCCCTGAATTAAGGCTATTGAGTGATTTGGACATGGGTGGTAGTTCGTAGTGCTGGTTCTTAGTTAGCTTCTAGTTTAGGCCTAACTCATTCTGTCCTTTCTGTCTCCAGACTCATGTCTCCCACTCGGCACCTGTATCCACAGCTTTCCTACCTTGCTGAGGTTCTGTAGTCCCCCTTATATTCATGTCTGTTTTGATGGGCTCCCTTTTTGCTGTGTTATGTTCTTCCCATCCTTGTCTTCCAGATGGAATCATCTCTAATTTTCTTTCATTACTCTGTATGAAGGTTATCTACTCTACAGCCTTATCTGTGCCTGACCTTCCAGGCTGAAGTAATACTCCTATAGGAACCTCTATATTTCAAAAATAAAATACATATCCAGTTGAATTATAGTTTTGAAAATTTCTAAAATTTACTTTTAATTGGAAAGTAGAAATTGTATTGTGTCTTTTGGGTTTTATTTACTCTTTCAGCTTCTTACACTAGGGAGACAACATGATGTTTGCACATGTGGGTCTGATTTATTTCACTTATGAGTATGGTCTCTGGTTGCATTCATTTACCTATAAAATCCTCTAGTTTATCTTTCTTTATAGCCAAGTAGTACTCCATTGTATAAAAATACCACATCTATTTTATTCATTCCTCTGTGGATGGGCATTTGTGTTGTTTCCAAAATTCAGCTATGACAAATTATGCTGCTACAAACATGGGTGCACACATAGTCTTCTGGAAAAATATCCAGAAGCGGGATAGCTGGGTTAAGTGGGACCTCTAATACTAGTTTTATGAGGAATCTCCACACTGATTTCCACAGTGTTTTTACCAATCTACACTCCCACCAGCAGTGAAGAAGCATTCCTTTTTTCCCACAGCCCCTTCAGCATTTGTTATTGGTGATTTCGTGATGATAGCCATTCTTTCTGGGTGTTTTTAAATTCTCTTTAATGATTTGATCAATCTTGCATTCTCACATCTGGTAATCTGAGCAGCTTTGTTGAAGATAACAATATGTAATATAACAGGGTCAGGGGATTTAGCTCAGCAGCACAGCGCCTGCCTGGCAAGTGCAAGGTCATGAGTTTGATTACCGGTACCAGAAAAAGAAAAAGAAAAGAACAACACTATGTAATATAACAACCACTGTTAATTCCTATCATTTTATTTTGAAACTCTATCATTTTCATTGTTTTGGTGTTGTTTTGTTTTTGTTACTTTGATATTTTTTAAAATAAAAATTTAAAACATTTTGGACATTTATGTGATAGAAAGGGATGCTGTGATGTATGTCTACATTATAGTTCAGTTAAGCCGATTAACATATTAGCAACTACCATTGCACCTCTTGACTTTTTATCTGTCTTCACTTGAACTCCTTTATTGCCTTAGCTTGATCTCTTCTCCCAATTACAAGTAGCCATCCCAAGTTTGGCCTACAGTAGTTTCTCAATGTATGTTTCCTAAATTGATGAATGGACAAGTAAATTTGTGAGCGGATAATCTGAATAGCAGTTAAAGGACATCAGCAACCTCATTTTAAATCTTATATCATTTGCTCCCTTGTCTGGTATCAAAATGCAGGTAATGGAAATGCTCTCATGAAATGCACTTAGAGATGGCATAGGAAAAGGGGACAGATCTCAGTCCTTGGGGGCTCGTGCTCCCTGATCGCATTTGTGGAAGACAGTATTTTGCCGGCAACATGGCACTTGCTATCTCTGTAGTGACAGTAGTGGCTGAAGAGGTAAGCTTGGAAGAAGTGGAGATCCAGGGGTTAATTCATGGCTGTGGCTTCTCATTATGGCAGGAAGCTGGTGCCCACACAGCAGCAGAAGCTTCAGACATCACAGTCTGATTAACCACCTCTATTCCCTTGGATAAGGCTGCCAAAGGAGACGGTGTTGTCATTTAACAGGAGATGACCAGGAAAGGCAGCTACTACCTCACAAGCCATTATCTGAGTATTGTGACCAACTTGTAGTAGCTCAGAATCCTAGGATGAGCAGACTGCGTATGCTGGAAGCCAGCTACCAAAAATAATTGTACAGCATTGGAAAAAAAATGGCCTATGAGAAGAAGTTCTGATGATTAGCTTATTTCACCAGGAGGAGGAGAAAAACAGGGAAAACTTGCTGCATTAACAGGCTTCATGTCCATGAAAGGTACATTTAAAGGATAGTAAATTTACAGTCATACTGGTTGAAAGATTTTTTTCCTACTGTTCTCTCTCAATTTTATGCTTTATTTCCCCTCTGCAATATATTGATTAGAGATAATTATGTGGTAACTTCAAAAAAGTCTGAGAAAAAATACTTTGGAAGTTGGCAGCATTATTGCATTGTCTTGCAACTGTCTCTCTCCCTTCCCCCTCAAAAGGAAAAACACAGGAAGGAGTAAGCATGCCATCTGTAAAAGCTCTTTCCTCTTTTACAACCATCCTGTTGCCATCTGCTAAAATCTTTAGCCCACCTGGGCAGTGAAAAACATTAATTGTCTTCCAGAAATGCACAAGAACCACAGTCTCCTCAAGGACTGGGAAAAAAGGAGACAGTTTCAAGTTATTTCTAGTAAACTTTGTACCCCGCAGCCCACAACCATCCCATTTTT
This sequence comes from Chinchilla lanigera, assembly GCF_000276665.1. Taxonomy (NCBI): domain Eukaryota; kingdom Metazoa; phylum Chordata; class Mammalia; order Rodentia; family Chinchillidae; genus Chinchilla; species Chinchilla lanigera. Next base: position 18,382,839 of record NW_004955427.1, on the reverse strand, counting down.
AATCTTCTGTACGCTGCACCATGCTTATTTTCTGAGTAGGGGATAATTCTTAGATAAAATAGGATCTTATTTTTTATGTGTAAAGTCTTCAGGGACTCAGGTGCTATCCCTAGTGTTGCAAAGATTTTAGAACTTACTGCTTCAGATAAGGAACTTTTTTTCCCATTTGAATTGTGCCATATCATATTCTTTATGGTTAGAGTTTAGTTCTTCTTACTGGTGTTAGCTAGTATTTCTTAACTATATTGTTGTCCTATGCAGGTAAAGTCTTCTTTGTCAGTGTATGCAGGAAAATTGTGACATTTGTTGCAGACAGTTTTCCTTGCCTGGGCATGCATTAAATGTCCTCGGTGCTCCATGTCACTGTGGCACCAAAAGGCCCTGCCTACTTCCTACACCCTCTAAAACGGCTCTGACACTTCCTGTTGAGGACTATTGAGTCTGTCTTTTTTCTTCATGTTTTTGCATTTGAGGAAAAGAGGTCAAGGGTATGGGTTCTTTCTAATAGGCTGAAAGCACCCTGACGTGTTTACATTAGAATGGTTATTATGGCCCCAAACTATCGGAAAGGGTTAAGGCTATCAAAAATTGAGAATGTGCCTGTGGAAGCAGGTCTTTAGGCTAGGATTTTTCTCTGTCACATACACACACAGGTACACACATACACACATACACACACACACACACACACACACACCATGGTTCTTAAGTCTGAATCTAAAGTTTATAGCAACCCAGTAAACTAAAGAAGTGGTAAGAGGTAAAAAAGAAAGCTTAATTCAAACAGCCAGTTATCAACTAACTGAAATATTAATAGCAATTGTGTATAACTGGCCTACAGGCAAGGTCTTCTCCTGTTATGTTTATTTTCCAGTTATATTATTAGATGTCCGTTGACAATGCCTATGATTAACTTAGGCTATTATTTTCAAAAAGCATTTACATATCATTCATTCATTCACCTTCTGTGGGTATCTTATTAATAATAATCTACAGTTCAAGTGGGATTTTCTTAATCAGCCTCATAAATTCAGCACACACTATTTTGTACATGTATCTATCAGATTCAGCCTGCCATTCTCAATCAGTTTATCACCTTACTTATGAGAAAGAGCTTATATTGACTTCTCTCTCTTTTTTTTTTTTTTTTTTGGCTTTTTTCCGGTACCGGCAATCAAACTCACGACCTTGCACTTGCCAGGCAGGTGCTGTGCCGCTGAGCTAGATCCCCAGCCCCTAACATATTGACTTCTCTTTCCCCTTCCTGAAACAACATTGCCTCCATAAGTAGGAAAACAGTGACAGTGCAGCAGGCCTTCTTAAGGCTTTAGGTTTTGCCATTTAATGACTGATTGCTAAGTAGTTGGCCATGTTGCAAAGAGTCAAGCTGATTTAGTTGGCTTAGCATCTAGAATAATCACTTATTCAGTAATTTATCTATTGTATGGCAATCAGCAATGTAGATTGACCATCACAATGATCTCCCGAATAGATAATATTGTTCTTTTCTGTACAGAACTGTTAAATTTGTGATTCAACACTACTTTAATCAATAACTACAAGCTTGTTTGAATATCTATGCACTCTATACTGGGTTAGCTAGTAAAGATATAAAGATAAAGGGAGCAGGTGTTTCTCCTGATTTTTTTTCTCTTTGTTACTATGCATTTTTATAAGTACATATTTACAATACACACTGATTGCATTTATCATGGGGAGTTTGTACATGTACATAATACATCTTAGTTCTTTTTTGTCCCCTTCCCCTCCCATCTCTCCTTGCTCCCCCAACTCTTGGCCCTGTCCCCATTTGAAAAATCTCTATTTCTGTTTTTTTCTTTGATTCTTTCTTTTAAAAGCATTTATTAGTACATGGTTGCAATACGTGCAGTTTACAATTGTATTGATAATACTAATCTTATCTCATGTGAGTAAGGAAGCAGGTGTTGTACAAATACAACAGGCCTAGGAGTCAGAAAAAGGCTTCAAACTGCATCAGCTCTTTGGATAAGTCATTGAACTTCTTTGAACTGCAATTGCTGGGCTAATACAAGGATTAGTGGCACAGCTACACTGCCCAATGCTCAAGAGTAGGGTTGAAAAATTTTCTGTAGCCATCAGTACAAATGAGACCTGGCTTTCATCCTCATGCAGCTTGTATTACTCACTGTAATTATGTAACCTCATAAATTCTAGGTGTACACATGACTATTGTGTTTAACATTCTAAATTTCAGAGTTCAGCGTGTGTGTGCTACATCGGGACGTTGAACATCCACATTTTGCACCCAGACTTTTCCCATGATGTTTAAAGATACATTAGAAGTGCCACGCAGACTAAACGTGAGCCTGCCACAGCGCTGTTCAGAACATTATCTCACAATTGTTCCAAATACTCTGGGACTACTGAATCATCTAATGTAGTTTACAGGAAAACAAGCTGTGTGTTACTGTAGGCGACCTTAATGATGAGAGTTATTTAAGAATCCGGTGTTTACCACTTCCAGTTGAAAGTACATAAGCGAACTAGGAAGACAATATAATTACATATACTGAAATTAGGTTAACAGAGGCACTGTAATAGCTCAGTGTGACCACAGACCAGGACTTCAATATCAGAGTGCTGTCCCTCTGTGCATACACAGTCACTCTCAACACGTGCACACAGTCAAACCATGCCTCACAAGTAAAACTTCCTAGAAGCTTTTAGCAGTGTCTGTGGCATGATGGTAATTAGCTGGATGTATACTTGCTTTCCTCTCCGGAAGGGAAAAGCCATCCCTAGAGGTAAGGGACTTGTCTTATTTTCTAAAATTGTGTAAAAAAAATCTTAGTGGCTTCTAACAGCAAAAGCAATCTGTTTTGCTCGCTATTCTCTAATGTGGATAAGGCTCAGTGAGGATAGCTTATTTCTTCTCCAGCTGAACTTAGCCAGAGCAGCCCAGAGCCTAGGTGCTGCAATCATCAACTGGTGTTCCTCACCCGAAGGTGACTTTGTGTCTTCCCCAGGGAGATGTAGACATGTGTGGAACCACTGTTGGTTGTCACAGGGGCTGGAGATTTAGCTCAGCGGCACAGTGCCTGCCTGGCAAGCACAAGATTGTGAGTTCGATTCCCTGTACCGGAAAAAAAAAACAAAAAACAAACAAACAAACAAACATTGTTAGTTGTCACAAATTTGGGAAGGGGTGTCAATGTCATCTAGTAGGTGGTGGCTAGATTGCCCAATGTTCTACATTTCACTGCTCCCCCTTTAACAAAGGACGATCTCCCTCAAAATGCGAATCATGCCAAGGCTGAGAAACCCTGATATAAAAGCTTGTTCACTCCAGTGTCTGGTGGTTGATTCTGTTCATTCCCTTGGGAACCTCAGCTCATCTTGCTGTGGACTTCTCTCATGTGGTGTTTCCTCAGGGACTAGTCTGGGTTCCTCACAGCATGATGTCTGACTTCCCAGGAGCGGAATGTCCCGATGGAGAGAGCCGGGCAGAAGCTGAGTACTTTATGTGACTGAGTCTCAGAGGTCACACAGCATTTTCTCTGGATGGAGCAGTCACAAACCCCTTTTCATATATCCACGGAGGAGTACTCAGTCTGTTTCATGTTGATATAAGAGAGTATCACAGGCTGGGTAATTTATAAAGACAATACATATATTTCTCACCATTCTGGAGGATGGGGAGTCCCATATCAAGGTGCTGGCATCTAGTGAGAGTCACGGCAGAAAGTACAGGCCAAAAAGTAAGAGGGAGAAAGACAGCAAGAGGGCAATGACCCGGCTTTTGTAATAACCCCAGGCTCCATAGTACCTAATTCATTCTGATAGTAATGATGTCTATCCATTCAAGAGGGAAGAGCCCTCATGAAGCATCACTCTAAAACTTCCATTTCTTAACAGTTTTACTTTGGGGATTAAGTTTCACATGAACTTTGGAGGACACAGTCATAACATGGGTGGGGGTTGGGTGTGAGGCATGGACCTGCCATTTCACGGGAAGAATGCTGGTAAATTACATTGCAAAAAAGAGCAGAAAAGAAAAACTTCCAGAGGGACCATGTCTCATTCTTCTTTGTATCTCGCTAACTTACCAGTCAATAGAAGGTAACAGATGCGCAATCTGTGCATTTTTAAACTGTATTAAATTAAGTAAACTTAATATATGAGATATATGATAAACAATGAGGAGATTTGGCAATATACATAACAATTTTCCACAGAGTACCTTTAAATAGTGACTTGCTCCACTTCATTATAAAGTATGATTTAATTATGAAACTTCCAATGACACATTTATTCATCTGGTTGTTCATTAATTCTGTATTCACTGAGCACATACTGTAGGCGAGAGGGCATGCTAGGCGCTGGAATACAAAGATGGATCAGATGTGAATTGCCTGAGAGTCACTCACAGTCTAGCGGGGACGGTGAGCAGCATACATACATCACTTTAACGCAGGCCAGAGCTCATCGGGGTGCAAACAAAGGGCCGTGGTGCTATAAGAAAACATACAGCTTTTCCAAAATGCAAGACTTCATTAAGGATGTTCAATGTAACGAATGCGAAATCCTTTCACCTCCTCACTCCACACACCTATAATTGCAAGGAGAATTTGGCAGAATTTCAGCCAATATATAATATTCATTTGAAGCATTCACCTAAAAGACAACCAAAGGCCATCTGCTGTGCAGCTGTTAAGTCTGCCTGTCTCAGTCACAGTCATTTATTGCTATGGGAAGCTGTCTGTCTTCAAAAGGATGTGGTGCATCTTCTTGGTGCAATCCTAGGACATTCCAACTGAGTGCCAGAGAAAAATTGGAAAGACATAGTCATGTGTAGTTTGTCCCAGACAGAGACCTGCTTTATAATTCTTGGCAGAATAACATGCCTACTGTACTATTCAGCTTTTGGTCACAGTGACCAATACCTGGCATACACAGCGTAAAGGAGAAGTTCATTGTGGGTCATGGTCTCAAACATTTCAGTCCAGGTTGGCTGGCTCCCATGTCGAAATGTTATGACAGAATCATGTCACAGAGGAAAGCCACTCAACCTGTGGCATCTAAGAAACAAAGAGTAAAGGAGAGCCAAAGAGAGAGAAGGGAAGGAGGAGAGGATAGATCCTTTGAAGTCGTATCCTCAGTAACCTTCTAGCTAAGACCCACCTTCTAATAGCTCACTCAGCTATCAACTCATCAATGGGTTGAACCGTTGATGATGTTAGTGCCCTCAGTACATAAATCCTTGGTTGACACATCATATACAAACCACAACATGTACCTGGTGGAATGATGGGGTCCTCAGGAATGTTCCTGGAAATGTGTGTACATTGGTGCCTCTCTATCTTAACATTCCAAAAGGCAGTTTTAGAGGCTTGTGCCAGACTCACTGGCTCTTGAAATTACACAATATAAAATTTTTAATCAGTTTATCTCATCTGAAACATTTATATACTTAAAATACCATGATAATTAATAATACCTTAGAAAATGCTTATGACATTTTATAAAATTCTCTATAATTTGTGTGTGTGTTTGTGTGTGTATGAGAGAGAGAAAAAGAGAGAGAGAAAGAAGAGTTTTGTAGCAAAGAAACCAATTAAAATCTAAGACATAATCAGGGAAAGAGATAGTAATCTAGCTTAGAATAATAGCAGAGGGAATCAGAATAGCTCATATTTTTTGGCAATTTTCCATGTGATAGGGACTGTATTTTGCTTTATAAGACCTGTCTATATCAATACAGAAAATGACCACTTGAGGTAGGCACTTTTACTTACCATTTTAGAGAGCAGGATAAGGAGGCTTAGGAATAATTGCTAAAACTAGTGTTTAAGTCTGTGTGAGTACCTATTAAAAGGAAAAAATGGATATACTCAAGGAGGAGAAATCCAGATGATTAAGTAATAGGATTTAATTTAGGAAGAAAGGAAGAATGAGATGTCAAAAATAACACCCAGGTCATAGTTTGGGTGTGGCCACCTGTGTAGACAGAGGTGCCATTCTCTTAGGTAAAAAAAGCAGGAACACTGAGATAGACTAAATAACAAGTTCAGTTTTGGACATGGTGAATGCAAATAAGCTGCCCCGGGAATATTCATATGGAGATGGCTAGTAGGCAATTGGATAGGCACCTTGAAGGTCAGGAATGGGATCAATATAAAAGATTTGTATTTGAATCCATCAATCAGATATTAAACATTGAGAGCAAAGGAGAATGTCTAGGAGCATGTGATGCCTAGAGAGAGATAAGATGTCTCATTACAAAACAGATTAAATAGGATTTGCATTAATGGATTCTGGGGAGACAAACAAAAGAGTGTATAACTGCTGGCCAAAAGTTGCTATAATTTCGATGTGGAGACATAACAGCGATATGTGGAACAGCTTGAGAACAATTACCAGACAGAATGCAAAGGAGGGAGACATGGCTTTCAGAATTAGAAAAGAACAGAATTGGAAGGGATTAATCTGGAAGGATTCCTGGAGCTCAGATCTGAGCTGAGTTTCCACCAGCATGCAGCAGTGCGGAGGAGAAATTGGGAGCTGAGTGAGGGCAGAGGCCTGCGGGGGAAGCAGGGCAATCACTCCCCAAGCCTCTGCTTCTCACACACAGAGGGAGGCATCTGTCTGCCTCCTCCTCGGCAGCTCCTGCTGTACAGCTGTTGTCTTTGCATTGGTCTATGGGAGGAGAAGGTGACTATAAAGTAGGGAGAGTAAACACAAGTTGGGACCTACAAACAGTTTGGTAGTTCTTGCTGCTACTGACTTTGACAGCATGAACATTCAGAGAAGAAGTAGGAGCTCTGCGTCTTGAAGCTAAATTCATGTCTGGTGCAACAATCAGAGAAGGTAAAGAAGAACTCAGGTTAAGGTGGAGCAGTTGCAGATATGGTGCTTACTTCCCATGCATGGAGTGAACCAGCAGCCCAGTGACCACCTGTCTGAACCTACAAGACTGAGTCTTCCACTCTCGTAGTCTTGCTCTAGGGTCTCTTATGTGCTGGACCAAACCCCAAACTGCAAAGAAATCTGAAATGTAGTTCATCCTCCCCAGTTGGACACAATCCAAGACCTCAACCTGGGTAAAGGTAACCAGGTGTGAATGACAACACCACGTGTGAAGCTCAGGTCTTCCCCAGTGTTGACATATCAGAAACCATAGAGGTAAAGATGTAATAGTTTTGGGGTGGGACTCAAGGATGGCTGGGACTCAAGAGATGCTGATGGAGCTGATCCACCTTTGAGAATCCCAACACAGAGGCCTCATTAAGCTTTAGTGTGAAATTGCAGTGAGGAAGCAGATATAAGAAAGGAATATTTAAGAAAATCTATACAATAGTGAAACCCAGAAGGACAGGACATTAAAAGTGGCTTAGCAGGAGGTGCACAGGCAAAGATGCCATTCGAAGAAGTATGCACACTTGCTGTGAGGCAGAGACTGTCCCAAGGAAGGCTTGAAAGTGAGGACATAGATTGCAAGGTAGTTTTACAATAATCTGGTGATAGAGCTCCAGAACAGAGAGGTGAGTGACTGTGGAAGCAGAAAGATAAACTACTTTGGATATAGATTCAGGTCCCCTACTCTCTCCTCTCACTTCACAATGTAGATTCATTTCTCCTTATGTCAGCAGAGTCAAGTGAGAGGAAATGAGGTTCTAATTTTTTGTCATTTCTAACTTTCATTTTCTGATTATCTTTCCAATACCTGTGTATTGGAGAACATTCGGAGTCAGAAAGGCATGAAAATAAAATAAAAAATTTCTCCAAGCCAGATATAGTCATTGCCAGATTTGAAGTCTATTTTTCTTCATTCTTTTCTCTTCTATGTATGTGAGCTCAAATATTTCATCTCACTCGACACTGGAAGACTTTGCTTTTGGTAGCACTGGACCTGATCTTAGCGAGGTGATTAGGAGGACATGTTACTGGTTCTGGGTGAAGTGGCTGTCACGGCCCTTGGTGTTCCTATCACTTCCTTCTCTCTTGAATGAGCACCGCTTTCTTTTACAGACAATTCACTGCTGGCGACATTAGTGTGGGACTGCTATCGACTTGTTATGTGGCTTCCAATTGATGTATCCATATATATCATAAGTGAGGACCAGAGGTGGTAGAATAAATCAAGTGGCAAAAGCTGAGGTTTGAGAAAGGTGAGAAGCCACCAACCCAGGCCAGCCCTGGCTGAGACGTATTGTTTTATCTGATTAGGCTGCACAGAATCTCCATGATATAGAAATGATAAGAATGATAAGAGGAATAACAGTGTTTTTTAAATGTTTCTTATGTGCTTAGGTCTTTCTATGGGTTATCTCCTTTAATTCTTAAAACATCACAATGAGAAAGCTTTTGTAATTTTATTCACCTTACAGATAAAGACATGGCTTGGAGAGATTAAGAACTGAGAGAGAGAAAGAGAGAGAGGGAGAGACAGACAGAGAGAGACAGAGATAGAGACAGAGAGACAGAGACACAGAAAGAGAGAGAGAGACAGAGATTGACTTAAAAATGAAGTGATCTGTGCATGACATAGTAGAGTGCATAATGGAGTCCTGCTTAGAACCCAGGCCTTTAATTTCCCAGCTCATTATGTTTCCTACTTTATTCCTTTGTTATTCTCATCAAGTGTCATTACTCTTTCTGAGGCTGACCACAGCTTAGAAACTCTCTTCCCTGTGCTCGTGACTGGATTTACAATCTTCTGATCTCCCTGCTTGCTGTATCTGCTCTGACTCAGACTTAAGCGATGGCAGTTCTCATTCGCACGGTTTGTAACTCACCTCAGAGAGTGGCAGCAGTGTCCGTGGGTGTCAGCAGGAAGGCCTCAAACCTCTGCCCCTGACATAGCTTGGTAATGAGGATTCTGAAGCGCGATGATAACTTATGCTGAAGCCACTGCTTATGTGCTTCGCAGGATGTGACAAGAACAGTTTACCTCCAGTTCACTCACTCAGTGCCCGCCCAGTGCCATCTGTCTCCTCTGCATTCCTCCTGTTTCTGACTGCTGCTCGTGCCCAGCCAACCCCATGGAGCACAGTGTGAGGATCCCTCTTGATAAAGTGAAGAGGACAGGAAGGGCCTTAGCTCCAAGTAGTCCTAACCTATTCTCTGCAAGTAGCAGTGAGCTATTTTTGTACCTATTATCCAGATCAAATGTACAGGGGAGGTAGGAGGCGGGTTTTTTAAACAAATAACTTAGATCCCGCTATTTTTATACACAAATAAATTTACACTATAATGGTGAAAATCTGACATTTCTGACTTGAACCCTCTATCAAAAACTTCTATTTTTCAACTTCACTTTTTAAATCTGCCATATATTTCGCACTCTTTTCTAAATTACACACCCAAGACAAATCTTATTCCACTTTGTCTTTTTCCTTTGATTTTGGTTTGCACTCTTTCTCATTAGTAAGATGTTTCATCAATACTCCTATCAAGGACTGCACCACTTTCTTGTAGGCAGCCAAGAATTTCTTAATCTACTCATTAAACTGGACATGAAACATGTGAATACTAAGAGCGGTGAGCTGCCACTTTATAAAGTACTGAACCAAACAGAATTTTGTTTTTGAAGATTTGTTCAGGTGAAGGCAAGTGTTAGATTAATGGATAGACCAGGAAATAGATAGATAAATAGTGAATAGGTAGGTAGAGAGATAAATAGATATATAGATAAATAAATATTGCCAAGGGAAGAAGCCATCAGTCTTAGCAAGTTTTTATGCCTGTACAGAAAGAGGGTTCAAAACAGAGATGGCAGCAAGCACATGATGGTAAGGAAGAAAAAGCTAAGAGGGTAATGAGGCAGCAGGCAATGGACATGGAGAACTTATTCAAGAAACTGGACACTGTGAGAAAGTGGGAAGTTAGAAGGGGACAGAAGAGAGACTGATGGGATGAAGGGAATAAAAAGTTAGAGGGAGAGAGATAAAGACAGAGAGAAGATAAAGAGAAGACAGAAAGAGAGATAGATGAAGGGAGAGGGAAGGAGAGAGAGACAAGAAGAGAGAAAAAGAGAGAGACAGAGAGAAAGAGCATCTGGCTAAGGATTTTTCAAGATTCAAAGGCTTGTGTGTGGGTAAAGGACAAGGCACCTTGGAGAGCAGCCTAAGTGTGGGTAATTCAGGGATCTAAGTTTTAGTAGAAGGGTGTTTTGATTTAAACATGATCTACAAAAGTTATGTGTGTTGAAAACTTTACCCCCAATTTTTTGTGTTAATAGTATTTGAAGCTAGGACCTTTGAGATGTAGTTAGGATTACATAAAGTCATGAAGTTAGGCCCCCAAGTTAGTCTTAGTGGCTTTATAAGAACAGGAAGATGGACCTGAGCTAGCATGCTTTTTCTGTCCTACCATGTAATGCCCTTTCCCTGTATTTTGATGTGGCAAAAAGGATGAGCAGATGGTAGAGCTATGCACTTTGATGCCCTAGTCTCCAGAATGGTAAGAAATACATGCATTTTTCCATACATTTCCTGCTTTCAAATATTTTATTGGAATAACAGAATCTAGACTTGCCTTACGAGGAGGTATCTTGCATGAATAGCCTATTTAGAAGTAGGTGTCATAAAGGGTAAACTCTTTGGTATACACTTAGTAGAGGACAGAACAAAAAATAAACTACTATTAAGTAACTACCACAAGCCAGGCACTTTCCTATCTCTCTTATTTAAAATGCTTCCTTGTTTGGTAAGCATGACTCCGGTGGTGTAAGTAAGGAAACCAAGACAAAGAAATTTTGGTTTACTTAGAGGCACACTGCTAGTGGATGTCAGAGCTGGTGTTAGGATTCAGCCTTGTCTGGATCAAACTGAAGCCTTTTGTCTTATACTACTTTACCTTTCCCAATCATATCTGTGGAGGACAAGGGGAGGTTAGTATTTCTGCCAGGAGAGAGAGAGGTGGAGAATGGTGGTGCAGTGGGACCAGCATTTCAGGAGCAGCTGAGGAAGCCTGAGAGCTCGTTACAAACAGCATTACAGCAGTTGTCTGCACTGGGGAACTGGTCAGCCCTATGTAAGCCAAGTTATCCACTCTGCAATAGTCCCCAGACTACTTTTCAGCATGAGCAGGGTTACAAATGGAGTAGGTGAGGATTGTGAGGCAAACAAAGGTCCATGCCAAGGCTAGGTGTTGAAGCTGCTCAGAGTCAGAGCCAGGCGCTGGCTTAGGAGAGTGGGAAATGACAAAGGCCATACACTTGGACTTTATGCTGAAGAGAGGAGACAAGCTCAGGAGACATGTGTATGGTTTTGCAGGATCTGCATGATTGAGTGGTTTTTTTTTTATTCCACTTTACTTCTGCTTGTTCTTTCAAGGTTGAATTCTCTGGCCAGATGAGGTATCTTTCAGTAACTCTTCAGCTGGATGTTTTTCCTTTATCTCTTATTCTTCATGTATTCTCCTTCAACCCAAAATGTTTCTCTCCCCCCTTTGCCTTTTACTTGGACTGTTTATTGCTCAACCTTCAGGTTTCCAGTTAGACAAAATTGTACTCTAAGCCTTTCCTGGCATACTTGGCTTGAGATGTCTGCTTTCAGGTCCACTTTAGACCTTCTACTCCTGACCATCTCACTGACTGTGGTTGTTTATTGTACTATCTGCTACCTCATACTGCATGGAAAGTTTCATGCAGGCAAACACCATGTAAATGGGTTTCTTTCTCCAGCTCCAGGTCTGTGGTGTAGTTCCTGGCACCAATTGGCATCATTAGTAAAGATACCATATTTAGGGGTACCACAGTTTCTGAAGGAATAAATGAATGACTTATGTAAGTTTTTCATGGCCTGAGACACTCAGCATGTGTAAACCCTGAGTTTAATGGTTAGCACACAAAAAATTCTCTCTTACTTAACCTTTTTTTATCTCTCAGTGAAATTGTTCCTCTTGGTATTATTTAATCTCTAATTCTTTCCTTTGGAGAAAATACTCAGTTAGTATCTTTATGAAGAATATTCCTGCAACTACACCTCCATTTAGCATGTTCTCAGATGCTTGGTACATTTTCACTGGATAGTGTGGACTCAGATGTCCAAAATAGAGCTCGTTTAATTCTAAAATCTTCTTATCTCTTGGCTTTTTATTCAAATTATTGGCACGGGCATTATTCTATTGGCTAACCAACCACACCCCTCTCTTTCCTCCTCCTACTCCAAACACAAATCTTTATTCTTTGTAATGTTTTTCTAGTGGACACTATCACTCTTGTCTTTGACATTATTATGCAATTGGATTATGCAGGAAAGTTCTTCAATTTCAACAGGTAATGCTAGAACATCTGGATATTCATATGTAAAACGTGGAGATATATTCTAACTTTATACCATGTATGTACAAAGATTGACTCAAAATGGATCACAGACTTCAATGTGAGAGTTAAAATTATAAAATTCTTAGAAAATTGTAGATAGATATAGATACCTGAGATAGATATGGGAAGCAACAAATGGCAAAATAGATAAGTTGGATGAAAGTAAAATTTTGAGGAGTATGCAAGAAGTAAATATCACCCACAGAGTGAGAATAAATATTTGCAAGTCATATATTTGATGAAGGAATTGTTTCCAGGATATGTAATAAATAACAGCTCAGTAACAAAAAGGCAACACAATGATCTAAATAGAAACTTCAAGGAAAATCTAAAAATGGCCAATACACACATGAAAGGATATTCAATATTTATGGTCATTTGAGAAATGCAAAGATACCACTTTGAATAAGTATGAGGATTACTATAGTCACAAACACAGACAAATCCAGATGTTATCAAGGATGTGGAAAAAGTGGAACCGTCATACGCTGATGGTAGTAAAGCAAAATGCTGTAGTTGCTTTGGATAACAGTTTGACAGCTCCTTAAAAATTCAACAGTTATCATAGGACCCAACAATAACTTATATATGTGCTCAGGAAAAATGAAGACACATATACACACAAGAAAGCTTGTGTAAAAATGTTTATAGCAGCATTATTTATAATCAACTTATATTGCCATCAACTGATGGATAAATAAAATGATATATCCACATTAGGGAGTATCATTCAGAAATAAAAAGAAATGAAATTTTGATGATATGTGCTACAACATAGAATACCTTGAAAACACAGTAAGTGAAAGAAGGCAGTCATAAAAGATGACATATATGTTTCTATTTATATGAAGTACCTGGACAATGTACATCTATAGAGATATTACTAAATTAGTAGGTGCTAATAGCTGGGTACTGCTAAAGGACGACAGGTTTCTTCAAGAGGGGGACAAGCATGTTCGAAATTGAGATTCTGATGACAGTTGCCTAATCTGTGAACATACCAAAAATAATTGAATTGTAAAAGTTAAATGGGTATAATTTGTGGTATATGAATTACACATCAATACGCTTACTTTAAAAGTCTCCTGAACCATTCTCTTCATCTCTTCAACTTCTAATTCATCCAGACCACAGCCACAAGTTAAACCATCATTTTGCTCATGCACATTTCTGCTCACCACCCATGAATTGCCCTCTATTGAGCCTAAAGTTCAAGTTCCTTCACTTGACATGTGAGGTCCTGTGTATTCTAATTTCAGTTTGTACGTTTTTGTCCCCTTGTCTACTTTTCCATTAGAACTCTGCTTCAGCTGGTTTGCCTGACACTGTCTTTCTCTCTGTACCTTTGAAACTACTGGTACCCTTACCTAAGACACATGGTGTTTTCTGTGTTCTATCTAAATTTTACCACTTTCAAGTTTTATCCCTCCAATGACAATTTCCTTAGCTTGTACAGATCTCAAAAAATTTTCTCTCCCATAATTCAGCACTGTTCATTTTATACTTAACCAATTTTAACCTCTTTGGCATGTAGACAAAAGTTATATTCCAAATTATTTAATAACAAAGGCAAGAGAGTCAGCACACCCATATTCAGAATATTTCCTAGAAATAATCATTTTAGGATTTACAGATAATTAACCAATAAGTTCAAGGCGACAGGAAGTGATCTTCTTAAAATATAATTTATTTAAATATGATTTAAAGCAGTGAATTCTTGAAAATGGAACAGCACCATGTAGTAATCTTCTAATGGAAAAGAGCACTTAATGAATGAAAATAAATACTGGAAAAGATAAGTTGGAAAGCAAAAAATGGGCAGTGTAGATGCTAATTCTATATTCCTTCTATAAAATTATACCTTAGTAAAGAGAAAGAAATGGCTTTGTTTATGAGTGCCAGAGAGATTTTGTAACTTCATTTGTATCTTTTCTTATCATGTACCTTAGTCTGAAGAAGTGTTTAAAATATCATACTGACCAGACAAGACCTGACAAGAAAATTGTTTTCAATAGGCGTAAAGTACTACCATAATGTTAATGATAGTGATCAGAGTTTAGTCCTCATTATTCAGGCTGTGTAGTTACATGTACTTTCTCATGTAATAGTCAAAATAAACCACTGAGTTATACACATGTTATTAATTCTCTTGTTTTATTTAAATTGATGGTTACCGTTTAGTTTTAAACGTTCAGTTTACGTTTGAATGTAAATGTGAGAAAAACTTAAAATAATAGTTACATCAGAAGCCTTTTCTTCTATCATTTAAATGCACAGAGGTATCAGTCCAGGTTTCAAATGGGAGCTCTGCTTCGGCGCTATCCTCAGAAACCAAGACTCCTACCAGTCTGCCATTCTGCCACCCACTGGGTATGGCTTGCAGTCTCATTATTCACGGTGGGAATATGTTTCAGGCAATCATACTGAAGAAAGATGAATAAAAAGAGGCAAAGTACATCAGCCTTCTTTTTATTTTTTTACTTATTTTTAAAAATTTTTTTATTTTAAAAAATAAAAGAAGGAAAACACACTAGTAGACATCCATTTACAAAATCGCATAAGAATAATACAAACAAAACAGAGCTACAGACAACGTTGTAGGAAATTAACCATGGTTGTTGTAGGTGCGTCCCTCCCGAAGCAGCGCGCTCCATCGAAGAGAACGACCACCTCCGACAGAGGAGGACCCTTCCTCGGTCAAGGGTGTACGAGTAGCCGTGCTCCCCTTCTAGAACCTCCAAACAAGCTCTCAGCCTTCCTTTTAGGCTCAGAAATTACTCAGAACATTCTCACTTAAATTGGACAGCATTAATCATGCAGAGCAATACAGGAATTAGTTTCAAGGATGCTAGAGAATGTAGTCCGTAATATAGGTAGTAATAGGTAGCAATAGATCCAACTAAAAATTCTATCGTTGTAGAAAGAGGTCAGCGTGGATATATTAGAGATGACCCCAAAACCTTACTTTGTTATCTGAGATCACAATTAGTAAGTAATGGCAGTGGTATCAAGGCTTTCTCTGCGGAGCCTATGTGTGTGAAACATCCCTGCAAGCACCTCGATTCTTCCTGAGGACACATTTAATGCGAGAAGAAGGGACAAGAGGAGAATCTGAGCTAAATTCCTTTAGTAGTCCATGAGGCTGCTGATTCAAAGCAGGGACTTCAGGTCCCTCATGAACTTAACAATGGGCGGCAGTTGGTGGATTGAAAGCGTCATGTTCTTATGCAGGTCAGATAATGAAACTCTTCAGGACTTGTATCTTGTACTTGTTCTTAATTTGATTAAGGGTTGGAGACTGAATAGTGGTCATGCATTTTTCATGTTCCATTATCATTTATGGTGAACCACAAAACAATTGGTTTTCAAATTATTAATAGTAAATACGGTTGCATTGCTCAATTTCATGCTAAACAAACTGTATTACTCAGAGACAAACACCATGATTTCTTATTTGTGTCTGGAGATATATATTAAACCTCAGAACAGGAAAATCAATTCCAACTTCAGCACTACAGAACTTTAGAAGGTACTTCAGGGATCACTGTGCATGGTCCTTAAGAACAATTATTCCAAGTCAAAGCTGCAAATTTTAATGTGGTGTTCACTTTGTCCTGAAGCTTTGTTTTGCTTTTCTGTTTCTTTCCGTTTCAGATCAGTTTTAAGTCTCCTGAGGTAAGAAGGTGGATTTCAAAATGAACATTTTACTACTTCCGGCGGACTCTGACCAAGTCACTTCAGACTACAGCCTCCTATTTCTCAGCTGCTAAATGGAATGATAATAATACCTATTCCTAATACTTTTATAAGAAATAAACATATTTTATAAAGTGTGTGACTTAGTATGTGGTACGAATGATCTATTATTTTTAATATTTATTTTTGTGATTTTCTTCTGTTTTTCATAGCACTAGCCTACTTACTAATGAATGATTTTCTAAATGTTGATTACTCTGGACCCCCATGAAGAATGTTCTAATTCTTTAGAATGCCAGAAGCTTACAGACTGGTTTGGCCATTGCATGGACTGGATAAAGATCTTTCCCTTTGCTTGTTAGATTTTTATACTGTGTACAAAGAAGAAAAAGGCTTTTCTATCACTTGTACATAGATTCAATTTATGGATCTGCACTTTATTTTATTAATTCTACTTCTGATGTATACTTTTACATTCTGAGCTTCTGTTATTTCATGTATTAATAAAAGATGACAATCATACTTTACAAGGTTACTGAGAAAATCGAAGGTAATGAATGTAAGTTCCTAATACTGGTAACTACCTAGAAATATCAGTTCCTACCACTGGAGCCTTTATCTCAACATTCTTTGAGGTAAAAGGAACTACTTAGACAAAAGTGAAGTCTATAATCTAGCAATAGGTGGGCAAAGAAAAATCTTCCAAATTAGAATTTTCCTAAGCTAAAAAGAATGTGTTTTGGAAATGAAAGCAAAATTTCTACTCCCATTGAAAGGTTTACAGAAGGGCACGTGCTGCGAGTTTGTGCTTGAAGCTTTCTAGTTCTGTACTCTTTGCTCCTCTTTCCTTTAGGTCTTAACTGTTCTTCTTGACAGAGACTGGGAGGACATTAATCCTGCCTGCACAAATAACATATTAGAGTATATGAGGCTACCTGTGACTGGATATATGCAGTGGGAGTGTGTCATGCAGGAGGAGAAGTTGGACTGGGAATTAGTGTGTTCCAATTTCTGTTAATAGAGCACTAGCCCCATACTCTCTCTGAGGTGCCCCCACCTCTTTCGTCAGAACAGATGCAAAGTCTACTTAGTATCCCAGATTCAAAGAGCACCCAGGTGAAATACTGGGATAAGTCACTGAGAACATAATTCATAACAGTTATTGTGTTTTCTTATTCAGGTACTTTCTCCAATACTTCTCAGGCTGTCACACTCAGCTCAGAGCCACAGACAGTTCTTGATTGGTAGGGACCAATTCCATGTCTATAAGACAACATCATGCCAAACTTTCTCAAAGACTAGACTTTAAAATTTTGTATGTCATTACAAAATGATTGTAAAAAGCTTTACAACCAAATTCATCACCATTCAGCCAAAATCCTACATATCTCAGCTCAGTTTTAACCCTTAATTTTCTCTCTCCTCATCTACCCATCTGCTTGCTTATGCATTCATTGTCTACCTTTCCAAACAGGTGTCTCATATGCCTACTGCTTGCTTACAGTCAAGTTGCTGTGAGGCACTGGGATTTCTGTCTTTTGTGGGGTTTACAGGATAATAATTATCAAAATAAGGCATAGTGCTGTAGAAGTTCAACTTATCAATCACAGAGGCATATTTGGAGTCAAATCAAGGGTATGAGACTTGGGCCAATTTCACCATTTTCCTGAGCCTAAATGCAGTCATCCTATTTAAGAGAGAGGAATCATATAATCTTTCTTCCTGGTTGTGAGAACTGAGTGAAATAATATAGATGAAGTGTGGGCATAGTCTAAAGATACAACATTGACTCAACACATAGCACTTATTATAACTCTATATATAGCTACTCAATCCATAGCACATTTATTACGTATAGTAATTTGTGAGTTTGATGAAACACACATTTAAATTGCCAGAAAAAGATGAAGATAGACAAGCCACATAGTGAACCTAGTGAGGTATAGTTGTCCCTCAATGAGCAAATAGATCTTACTTATGATGTACATAGTAATTTTCATTATGAATCCAAAGCAACTGATGCTGTAAAATTTTTGTACATCATACTTCTGATAAATGAATTGTACTGAGAACATATCATTTATTAAGACTCTCAAAATTCAGTAATAGTATATAAAAAAAAGATTTTAAAGTGTCCATGAATTTAAATATATTTCACCAAACTAGATAAAGTTATGGCAAATAAGCACAAAGAAAAATCTTCAACTTCCTTAGTCATTAGAGAAATTAAAACCACAACTCTCCTAATAGAGAAGGTCAAGTAAAAAAATGCTATGAATAACCACATGTTGGTAAAGATATAAAGGAAATGGAACTGTCAAATTTTGCTTGTAGGAATGTAAAATCAGGAAAACATTTTATAGAAACAGTTTAGCAATTTCTTGAAAAGTTAACCATTATTTACTATATGACACAACCATTCCACTGCTAAGTATCTCGCCAAGAGAGATGAAAGCATACATTTATACAAAAACTGATATGCAAATATTAATAGCAGTTATATTTGTATAGTTACAAAATGTAATGGAAATATTCTAAGTGTTCAGCAACAGATGAACATAAAAATGAGTTGTGTTGCACTCATGTGATATAGTACTCCTCAGTAATTCAGCAAAGATATATATTATATATTATATGTTATATGTTATGTGTTATGTGTCATGATGTGTTATGTGTTATATACTATGTTATATACTATGTACTATATACTATATATTATACACATACATAGATATGTATAACATGTATATGTACATTTATAATATACATTATGTATATACACAAACACATATATAGATAGATGATATTCTATCAGTTTTGTCCCTGTGGAGGACCAATAAACTTGTAGTTGCTGGCCACATGATTATTTACTACCTTTTAAGGTGTTGAAGAGCTTCAAAGGGATGATTTATTTTATTTAGCTCTTTTTAAATGGCTATGTCCCTTGGAATGTTTCATCTCAACTACATATAACACTTTACCCAATATAGAAATTTTTACTGACCTCTGTATTTTTCTTTAAACATTTGAGTCTCAGTTCCTCAAACTCTTGTCCTTCAAAAACTCTTACCACCTAGAAGTACTTTTAAGATATACTGTGTCAAATGTGAGAAACTAAACATGGCAGACACTCTTGGTTTTCCACCCATCACATATCTTTCTGTCCTTGCCAACAAAATCCCTTTTTTATTCTTGCAGTGTGTACTTACCCTTCCGTGAATGAGATTTCAACTTAGGACACATAGAATAAATCTGTCCCTTCTGAAAGATGAAAACTCAGATTCATCAACAAGATGCGAGAAGTGTAGGAAACTGGAATTATCTCTCTTTCACTATTAGTACTAAAAGACAGTCACTTGAGGTTGTGCCCTTTATGTACCCACTAAGTCCCTTCTTTTAAATTAGAATTTATTTTTCAGTTTACACATAAAAACCTAAAAAATGCCAGGCGTGGTGGTGCACATCTGTCATCCCAGGACTCGGGAGGCTGAGGCAGGAGGATCATTGTGAGTTCGAGACTAGCCTGGGCTACAAAGTGAACTCAAGGCCAGCCTGAACTGCATATGAGACCCTGTCTCAAAAAGACAAAAAAAAAAAAAAACCCTAAAAATTATACTTATTGATGCAGTAACATGATGCCCCGATACTCCATACATTATGCAAGGTTTACATCAGTTTAAGGATCTCTATCTCATCAAACGTTATCATTTCTTTAGCTGAAAACTTTCAAATTTCTTTCCTTTGTTTCTACAGTGTCATTTTGTTACCTAGAGTTACACTAATGCTCAGTCAGTCGCATGCTAGACCTTTACCTCCTATCTAACCATAGCTTAGTATGCACTGGTGATCCTTTCAGGTCACTCCTTCCACTCTACCTGCCATGGCCTCTGATTGCTACCATTCTGCTCTCAGTTTCCATATGATGAATGCTTACTGGATTCCACATATTGGGGAGATCATGCAGCAAGTCTGTCTGTGTCTTCTCTCACCTCCTTCTCTTGTGAGATCCTGTTGTGAGGATGGAGCACAAGGGTTGCTGCAGCTGTTTTGTGATAATGAGGGGAGGGATTACCAAGCCACAGCAGCGTAGGAGAAAAGCTACTAAAATGGAGTTGGCATTGTCAAGTTATTGTAGCAACCCTTACATCCTCTAACCCTAGATGTCTTGAATTTTTGTGAGATGGCAAATGCTTATTATTATCACTTTTAATCAGGAATTCTGTTACTTGCAGTAAAATATGTCCCAGTGGATATAGTAAACTTTGAATTTGAATCTTCATGTTTCTAGGGTGTGCAGACTGAATGCCTGGGCCAATCACCTGCATTGGTGTGCACATCCTGTGGCAGAGTCCTGATGGCTTCTGTTCTTGAGAACCTAGTCTGCCTTTATTCCTTTAGCACTTCCTGAACTTTCTTTTCTCTTCTGTTCATTCCATTTCTCAATCCAGCTTTAAACCTGTCAATTTATATCTCTGCTTGGTTGAGTACATAGCATCTCTGCCAAGCCCTCAGTAATATCTTCTTTCTGTGTCAGGGCGGTTTTATTTTTTTCTTCAGTTAAATATGCCATTCCTTGTCAAATATCTCAAACATATCCAATCTCCTTGCCATTGCTCCTTGTGCTAAGAACTAATGAGCCTGAGCTCCTATGGTATGAAGGCCTAAGAAAGGACAGGTGTCTTTGTTACTTTTTTCTCATTGCTGGGACGAAATTCCTGATGCCCAAAATTAAGGAAGGAAAGGTTTATTTTGCTTACAGTTTGTGGAGGTTTCAGTCCATACTTGGCAGGTTACAAGGCAGAGTGGCACATGGCAGAGGGCTGCAGCTCGTGGCAGCAGAACACAGCAAAAACAACAGCACTAAAAAGGGAGGAATGGCCGCAAGCAGCCTCTTCCTCTCCCTTACATATGCAAACTTCCACCCCAGGGCAGGTGTAGCTCTCACATCCATAATCAATCAAACTCTAAAAGCCTGCCCAAGGCCACATGAGGCTTTGGGGGGACACACAGACACAAACCATAACAACAGGACTCTGCATACAGAAAGATTCTCCAATTTTGTTTCTTCTGTCGCTTTGTGGGAAATGCTGAGGAGAGGAAGGAAAATGTTTACAATTACATGAGAAGGTGAAATTCCATGTGCATTAATTTGCTGCTGCTTCCCAGAGTTTTTGATGTAGCTTAGAAGATCCAGGGATGGAATAATGTCTAAAATCAAGCATGAGCCTGGAGAAGCTGCTTTCACCTTGGGGCTATGGCTGGATGCAAGAGTTCAGGGAGAGGAAATGCAGCTAGCTGTACAGTGAATGTGATTCTTTCACATTCAGGGTGAGCAACACTCACATTCTCCGAGGGAGTTTTGTACACTGATTTTTAAGTAGGGCAAGAGGACTACTCAGCTGACCCCGCCAATGAGCCTGGGGGGAAATTCGAGATATGGTCAGTGAGAGCTGGCATCAGCCCAGACACATGAGGACAATTTATTTCAATATGTTTAGAGAATGTTCTTCAAATTATCTTGTTAAAAATCTGTCACTCTCCCTCCTAGACTGAAAGTTGATAAAGAGTTTAATGAACATACATTCTGGTAGACAGACAGCCTCTTCTTCATTTGCTAGATTTGTCCTTCATCATATCGAGTCTGGACAAAGAGCCCTTTTCATCATTTGCGTCTCTTTAGCTAGAGAAGCAGTCTGAATTAATGTTCTAGCTGACCCATCCACAGAGGCCACGGCCACACTCTGCTGATAGGAGGGGAGAATGCTGCCTATTAGCATTTGGAGCTCCTCATACACAATGCTGGGCCATGGGGCTGCCTTAGGCAACTTTGTTAGGTATCTGCTTAACATTCTGAAGCAGACTCCCGATCTGCCTCTGAATCTGCTGCTTTCTCAGTGTCCTGATTTCAGCTAGTGGCAACTTCCTGTTGCTCAGGTCAAAATGTGTGCTATAGTCCTTGATTCTACAATTTCTACCTCGTATATCATCCTACCCACCAGCAAATCCTGTTGTCTCTTGCTTTCAAAGTTTATCCAAAGTATAGCTGCTCCTGCTCTAGCTTGAGCAAACATATCTGCCTTGATTATTTTAAAAGCATCTTGAATCGTGTTCCTAAATCCACTCTTGTCCTATTTCAAACTCTTCTCAAAGCAGCAGATTAACCTTTAAAAGCACAAGTCAGCACATGTTTTTCCTTTGTTCAGTCCCCTGCTTACCTCCCTTATCCCATCTGTTCCATTTCTCTCTCAGTCAATCTGCCTTAGCACTGCTGCCTCCTGGCTGCTCCTAGAAAATGCCAGAAGTGCTGTCTTCCCAGGAGAATTGCATTTGTTTGTTCCCCTTGCCTAGAAG
Source organism: Chinchilla lanigera (assembly GCF_000276665.1). NCBI lineage: Eukaryota > Metazoa > Chordata > Mammalia > Rodentia > Chinchillidae > Chinchilla > Chinchilla lanigera. The sequence goes on along the minus strand of NW_004955427.1, from coordinate 18,360,482 downwards.
GTTCTAGATACTGGTGCTCTACTGACTATCTATAAAGCTTTAAGATTAATAAGGTTAGTAAAAAAAATGTAATGATATCTCCAGTCCCTGAATAGGAACAATCAATATTATCAAAATGACCATATTACCAATAATGATACAGATTTAATGCAATTCTAATCAAAGTATCAATAACATTCCTTACAGAACTAGAAAAAAACACCCTAAAATATATATAGAATCAGAAAAGAACAGAATAGTCAGGTCAGTCCTAGACAGCAACACAAATGAAAATAAAACAAAGTAGGTGGCATTACACTCCTGTTTTTCAGGTTGCACTGCAGAACTACAATAACAAAAACAGTATGGTACTGAGATAAAATATAGCCACATAGACCAATGGAATAGAATCAAAGACACAAAAACACCCCATGTACCTTTAGCAATCTAATCTTTGACAAAAGAGTAAAATCATATACTGGAGATAAAATAGCCTTTCCAACAAGTGATTCTGAGAAAACTAGTTATCCACATGAGGAATGAATCCAGATGCATCTCTCTCAGGCTGTACACACATCAAATTAAAATGGATCAGAGACTTAGATATAAAAAGAGAAATACTGAGTCTTCTGAAGGATAAAATGGAAAAAATACTTGAAGACATAAACATAGTCATGGACTTCCTGAGGAGAACCCCAGTTGAAGAAATAATATCATGAAATCAACAAATACGATTGCATCAAATTTTAAAAAGCTTTTGTATAGCAAAAGAAACAATCAATATAGCAAAGAGACAATCTACAGAACCAAAAATAAGTAGAGCCCCTAAACCAAAAGACCTGCTCAAATATTGCACAATTGATATGAAGAGACAAATTTCCAAAGAAAAAGCACAAATGACCAACATACACATGAAAAGAAGTTCAACATCTTTGGCCCATTAAGAACTGTAAATCAAAACAACATTGAAATTCCTTGTAAGAATGGCTTACATCAAAGACTCAAGAAATAAGATGCCAAGATGTGAGGGAAAAGAAACCCTCCCTTAGTGGTAGGAATACAAAGGATCACAGCCACTATTTTTTTTTCCGGTATCCGGAATCGAACTCACAACGTTGTGCTTGCCAGGCAGGTGCTGTGCTGCTGAGCGAAATCCCCAGCCCCAATCACAGCCACTATTGAAGTCGGTATGGAGATTCCTCAAAAAATGAAAACTGAAATTTCATTTGACACAGCTTTACCTCTCTTGAATATCTTCCCAAAAGAGTTAAAGTCATCATATGATAGTGATACATGCATAGTTATTGTTATTGCCTCATGTACTCATACGGGAAGCTTTTCAGAGGTGGCTGGATCTAGGATGTGTGAATGTGGACTAAAGGTGTGGTAAGTGAATTAGTTCACTGATTAGTTTAGCATAGTTCTGGGTGTGGATACTTTCCCCAAAATGTTAAAAGTCATCATAATTTTTTATTTTGAAGAGAATGAAAACACAACAAAATAACAACAAAGTCAAAATGAAAATAACACACAAAAAACAAAATTGATAGAGGATTTCAAATCAAAGTGGTAGGAATTAACAATGGTTGTTATATTACATATTGTTACTTTCAATGAATTTGCTCAGATTATCAGATGCAAGAATGTGAGATTGATCAAACCACTAAATAGAATAAAAAGTAATTAAAAAAATTAAAAGTGATACAGAGCTTTGCTAAACAAGATGGTAGGAATTGAAAAATTTTAGCCAACTGTCTCTCAGGCAAAGGACTTCTATTTAGAACATATAAACAATTTCTTTTAGAAAAGATCATATTATAGTGAGACAAGCACATCTATTGGCTTGGATGGGATAAAAGGGAGAGTGAGGCTCCATGCTGCTGCTTTGCTGCTTCCTGTCTGCTCTGCTATGGACTGTTGTTCCTTTGGGATGGCTTTGCAATTCTTTTGTGCCTTGGAGCCAGCCAGCTGTGAACTGAAACCACTACAAGCCTGAAAAACTTTTCCTCCCTTACCTTGAGAGTGTGGGGCATTTTTGTCTCAGCAATTAAAAAGTTACTAGAACACTGATGTTTGTAGCAGCATAATTCACAACAGCTAACTTATGGAAAGAAGCCAAACGCCCATCAAGAGATGAATGGATAAAAACATGTTGCATATATGTACACAATAGAGTGCTAAATTTGCAAAGAAGGATAGATTGGAGTCATTTATAGGAAAATGGATGGATCTTGAGACCATAATGTTTAGTGAAATAAATCAGACACAGAACAGACACACAAGTTAAATATTGCATGGCTCCTCTTATGTAAGAAAGCCAAAATATAAATAATTTATAAAGTAGAATAAATGAGAGTTAGTAAGAAACAAGAAGGCAGGCTATTTTTCCACATAGGGAAGGGGAACTGGGGGCAGGGGAGGATGGATGGGGAGATCAAAAAATTACCAAAATATGACACATATATGTATTGATTCCCCAAAATGAATTATTATGTATCACAAACATATACTAGTAAAACAAGAAACAAAAGTACACACAACAAGCCCCCTCCAAATGAAAGGGTCCAGTGTTCTAAGCCCAGTTTTTTTTTTTTTTTTGTTCTCTGCAATGTAACTGACTGTGTATGCAAGCATCACATGGCCTTCTGCATCATTCAGTGGGAACTGCTTCTTAGGAAAGCAGTACAGGGGCTGGGGATTTAGCTCAGCGGCAAAGCGCCTGCCTGGCAAGCGCAAGGTCATGAGTTCAGTTCCCGGTACCGGAGAAAAACCAAAAAAAAAAAAAAAAAAAAAAAAAAAAAAAAAAAAAAAAGGAAAGCAGTACAATAAAATGCTATAGTTCTGGCTGATGCCTTTGCTGTAGTAAAATACTTTTGTTTCTGACCTAGGAATCTCATGCCTGCCATTAGTGCTTATGAAACTGTGGCAGACTACCCTGCTAACCTATAAACTGGATAAAGTCTTTGGCCCTTCACAATTATTGACAGTATGAGAAAATATATTGAGTCAGGTGTGGTAGCACACACCTGTGATCCCAGGACTTGGGAGGCTGAGGCAGAAGGATTTCTGTGCATTTGAGGCCAGCCTGGGCTACACAGGGAGTTCAAGAGCACCCTTGACTATATAGTGAGACCTAGGAGAGAGAGAGAAGGCGAGAGAAGGAGAGAGAGAGAGAGAGAGAGAGAGAGGGAGAGAGAAAGAGAGAGAGAGAATGCAGAATTGCAAAATGACAAAGGCTTGACCACCAGACTTGAATGGAAAGAAGACTTGATAAAGAAGTTTTGTAGTATACAAAGAAATGTAGAGGATATATTGAGTTAAAAGAAAATGGAAAAATTGGTAGAACATGTTCCCAGATGTGAGAGGAAAGGGACCAGGGACCATATGTAAGGGAGTAACCCTCAGTAGGAGAGGAAGCCATCTACTCGTCCCTCTGAGGATAGTGGGTGTGGACCAGATACTGAAGAGAAGGGAAGACTGAGGTGTGTGGCAAGGAGGAAAGGGGAAGATATTTCAGGCAAAGATGCGATGGAATTGAGATAGAAACACCTATAAATTTTTATATACGTTAGAAAATTGTGGGAAATTTGAAACTAGAAGATTAAAAAAAATGGTTTCATAGAAGATTAGTCTGGCTAATATGCAGGGTGGTCTGAAATGGGCAGAGCCGGAAGTAGCAAGATGTACTGGGAGTCATCTAAAGAGAATATTTTATTAAAAATGACAAATTATAATTGTAAAGAAGCAGAAATAAACAAACAAAAAATCTCTGTATATCCACAACATGCCTTAAGAAAAATATAAGACAGTATAAATAGAGTTAAAACACTCCCTGTATCTCTGACCTCAGTTCCTCTATTCTGACTGCTATTCCTCATCCTCTGTTGGTAAACTTCTCATCATTATGGTATTTGTGAACGCCAGGCTTTGTAAAAATACTTTTACTAAATTACTTTATTAAACAACGGTTTTATAATTTCATGTTTATCAAAAGGATATTGTGTTAAGTGTAGTATGGTTTGTTGCTATTGTAGCTCACATTTTATTATAACACTCACACATGTCAATGTATGTATCTTTAGTTTAGTCCTTTTCAATACACACTACTCCACTATATGCAATCCTGGCATTTATTTTTATCAGTTCTCTTACTGAGTTTTTTGTTACTCTAATCAATGTTGAAATGAAGATTCTTATAAGTTCCCTGTACATGTGTATATGAGTTCTTCAGGCTACACACTTAGGAAGGCATTTCCGGCTATGTGTTATGCAAATAGGAATGATATTTTAATAATGTAGGAGAGAAATATCTGGATTAAGGTAGATACAGGTAAAGGGAGGAAGTAAATCATTGACCTTCCTTTTAGGGAAAATGAACAGCAGATTTACCTAAAGTGAGGTTATATAAAAAGGGAACCTTCAGAAATGAAGACTCCCCCAAAACAGGACAGCTGGAGTTTTAGGAAAGTTAAAAGGGTAAGATGATCTAGTGGTACTAGCTAAGAGGGAACTGAAGATATAATTCTTTAAGTCCTTCTCAGTGCTTCTGAGTCCTCAGAGATAAATCTATTCCTTTTCCTCTAATTGTAGATTAGGCACATTTCAGATGAGGGTCTTCAAGACAGAAGGGAGCAAGAAAAACAAATAATAACCTTCTGAACTTTTATGGCCTTTTTTAGAAAGAAGAACAGGGGGACGTTTAGTGTAGCCTTCCTGCCTCTGCCATTTCTTCAGTATCCAAGGTGCCATACTTCAGGGTTGTGTCCTACACCTCAGCAATAGTACCATTGGCTCGGTTTGTGTCATGTACCAACTTTAGTGGCCAAGCACACAAAATCTCTTGCCAGAAGATATGGAGTGGGTTCTGGGTAGAAAAATATAAGGATTCCTAGGGGAGTTTAACAGTAATCAGTATAGTACTATCCTTTACATACAGGGATTCAGCTGGATTGTTGAATGAGTTAATCAGTTCCAAAGAGCCTTAATTGTAAAATCTTGAAATACTTATTCCAAATATTATATAGTCAGAATTATGCACTCTAGGATAGAAAATTGCAAAAGCTTATTTGTTTAACAATGACAAGAAGTGATAAGGATGATATGGGAGATTCTGTGAAATAGTCAATAACAGAGCTACCCTCATTTATTAGCTGGAAAGGTGTCTATGGGATGATGTCAGAAACACGTGCCCAGGTCTTTTTCCAAAGTTTGTCCGCAAACTGAATTCCCTTTAAGCCTTTCTACAGTCAGCTTTTTGAGGTCAAAACAATGCAAATATTCTGGAGAGGAAATCTGGAACACGATATTTTTAAGTATCTGTTGGATAGATTATTAATGTTATATCCATTACTTCTGAGAAACAAGGAAGAAGTATGCTCATTTTGCAAAGGACTCTGATAATTTCTAACTTTCCCAAATTTAAACCAAGTCTAAATTAAGTTTAGTGAAATGAAGATTAAAAACCAGGTTTGTCTGTCCATAATTTTTTTTCTGGCTTACTTCCAGTTATTAACATTTCATTCTGAGGGCTGGAGATATAACTCAGTTTTTGCTGCCTGGCAAATGCAAGGTCCTGAGTTTGATTCTTGGTACCAAAAAAGATTCTTCAGATAATTAAATCATGTGATACAAACTTCCCTTGGAATGACTCAGCATGGTTAATAAATATTAAAACTTTCCAAAATCATTTGGTCCCCTCCCCCCTTATCTTTGGAGCAACCCAGATAAAATGAGCTGTTGAATTTAAATGATAAATGTTGCTAAGGAAAGGCAACACCAGAAGAAGGTATGCAGATATAGCTGGGCTTTAGTATGTTAATTCCTGTAGCAGTTCTGCGACTAGCCCTGCCCAGGTGGGTTACTGGTTCTGGCTGGGTTATTGTATGGAACAAGGGAGCTTGGGAGATTCTGGGGCTACTTAAGAAAATAAACCCGTGAGAGGTCAAGTCGGGGTGGGAGGACCTTGTTAGCTAGTGTCATGGAAGGGACATGTGAAAAAGCCAGCATGAGAAAGAATGCACCATAGCTAGTTTAGAGGAAACTTAAAGATTAAGGATGAGCTCACAGGTGCTACATACAATGCTGTATCTCAGGGACAGAGAAAAAGCTATTCTTTTTTTCTGTGTGGATTTGAAGAAATACCAGATGAATGAAGGAATTTAGCTATTCATGAAGATTTTAATTTAAAAAATAGATGTGGGGTCTCAGAGATCATTATTTTTGATTTGAAAGGAATTTCTCTTAGTCTACTTTCCGTTGCCATAACTGCACATGACAGACAATCTAATTCCAAATACTATAGGTTTATTTAGCCTGTGGTTTTGAAGGCTGGAAAGTTCACTGACTGCTGAATTTAGTGAGAGCTTCTTGTTGACAGTGATTCTGCCAGCTCCCAAGGTGGCATAGGACATCACATGATGAGACAAAGCAAGCTGGCAAGCTCAGGTCTCTCTGCTTTTTTGTATAAAACAACAGATGCCATCACGAAGGTCCCACTTTTATGACCACATCTTATCCTAATTACTTACCATAGGTCTCATCTCCAAATGTTCTTAACATATGGCTCTGGGGATTAAATTTCAAAGGAGTTTTGGTGGGGACAGTCAAGTCATTGCAGTAGTTAATGAAAACAGTCCAATATTGTGCATAAAAGTCTAGGCAAATACAGTATCCTTGAGTAGGAGCCTATTGCTTGGAAGAAAATGCATACTGAGTCTGGTTTATGATTTAATGAATACCAAGATAAATTAGAAGCATGAGACTATCTAGAACAAATAATCTCAATGTGGTTAACACAGAGACTTTAATTCAATGTAATAAACACAGGTTTTGCACCTGAGATGATTATACTGTCAGACACCAGTGGAGAGAGAAGAAGCTGTGACTGTCATGGGTATTGTCTTCAGAGGAATAATTTGCACGCCAGGACTCTAACATTCCTGTGGTTCAACATGGCAACTCCTCCATGTTGAAGGAGGTCTCCATTGGTTTCTCTATATAACAAACATGTTCTATAGGTAAAATAATGGAGAAGTTTGTATAAAGTTCAGACATTGCCACAGAAAGTTCCCTGACAGCTATACTGACAGAACCTGATGAATCCAGTGTCAGGGAGGATGCAGTGTTGCAGAGAGGGAAGTGGAGAGGCAAAAAGAGAGGGAGAAGCTCAGAAGGAAGGGCGTAAGGTGTAATTTTCTCTGGGATTGGACTTGGTGAGAAGTTCCATAGGGTCAGCATGGGTCAGTGAGCTATGAACATTTTTCTGGTCATGGCTATAAGATAACTTTTTAGAGAGTACACTTCATTTAAGACCAATCAGAGCAAAGGCAGGACTATCACAATGAGGAGGAGAGAAAGGCATAAAGAAGAGAAGAATTTAAAAAGAACCAACAGGTACAGCACCACCCAGGGTCAGACTATTTCCTCAGAGCAGACAATGAAACTTATGTAAAATTTATGATGAGCTTAGATCTGGGACAGCACATGCTTTGAAACTTCAATCTATTTAAATGATGATAAATGTCACATCTGTCCTCCTTTATGGAGTGATTTGCCCAGTAGAAGGGAAAGATTTCAAACTGTCTCTTCCAAAAAGGAGATGAAAATCACTTAGAATTGGTCATTGATGCTGTTTTATAAGTCTCTCAAGCTTCAAAAAGTTATAATCCTTTAAAGATAACATACAAATAAGTGAACACATTAGAATAAATTAATGATCCATTCAGTCTGCGGTTTGGTTATGACCCAGGTAAGATATTCTCATGAGGCAAATCATATGAATGTAGAACAAAACTGTATTTTTGAAATAAACCACCATTGAAGTGCCCATTTATTAATTCAGTAAAATGACTTGGGACCTAGCAGTTATAGCTTCTTCCATTTCACATGGTACTGAAGCTCACAGCTCACTACTGTGGATCATATTGTTTTCATGGTCTTGATTCTCTGAAGATTCAATGTACACATCTAGCATCTAGTCTGCAGCTGAATGTATGCCCTATCTCCAAAGGTCAGTGGTGTATTTTGGTACACTGGAGCTTCCTCCCTAGGTGTCCCGCTGTTAATGCTAAGAGAAAGCAAAAGAACATATTTAGTGGAATCTTCAGACAGTGTTGAGCAGCCCCTTGCTCCCAAACTGATGTGACCAGAATCCTTCAGCTTACATTTATTCCAAGTGATGAGAACAGACCTGTTGCTACATTAAAAAAACAGAGCAAAATAGTACGTGTGGTAATACAGTACTAACATTTACATAGAACTTTGTGTATACTTATAAATGTACATAATGCCTAGAAAAATATCCAAAAATCTAACTAGAGCTATTGCTGTTTGGGAAAACAATCCATGACTGAGGAACAGGGGTGCTACAATAGTGGTCTGAAGTGTTCCCCAAAAACCTGTTTCTTAAAGTTGTGGTTCCCAGTCCACACTGCTATTGGAAGGTGGTGGGCTCTTCCGAGTGAGGCCCAGTGGGAGATATGAGGCCACTGGAGGCAGGTCCTTTAAGGGGATAGTGGAACCACAGTCCCTTTCTATTGTTCTCTCTTGTTGCTGGCCATAACGATGGCAGTTTTGGTCTAACTCATCATCCTATCATGATTTGCTATCTTGCTACCAGCCTAAAAGCTATAGGTTGGCTTATTATGGAATGGAACCTATCAAACTATACTCCCAAATCTCTTTATAATTGATTACCTAGCACTTTTGTTACAGTAACACAAACATGAAGGGTAGAGGGAGATTTTCTTTTCACCATTTTCTTAATTGCTTTTCTCTCATTGCCAAGGCAAAATACCTGACACTCAAAGTTAAAGGGGGAAAGGTTTATTTATAGAGGTTTCAGTCCATAATCAGTTGGCTCCAAGGCAGGGTGGCTTGGCAGAGGGAAATTGCAGGGGAGAAACAGTTCATGGCAAAGCAGAAGATACCAAAAATAAGCAAGCAAGGGAAAAGACAAGCCTCTTTCTGTTGCATATGTTGTATCCACTGGGATTAGGGTAATGCCAAACCAATCAGTGGGCTTATTTAGTGATCACACAAACTTAATCCCAACATCATACACTCTAGATTCAGGCAGATCTGAAAAAGTTTCAGCCATGATCTCATGAGGATTTGGGGATACATTGAATCACAAGCCATAACAACCATAAAAATTTTATAACCTTTCATGGCTGCATAATGTACATGTGTTGCCTTTTAAAATGATAGTTAACCGACTGAGCAGTGACAGCAATAATAACAGCAGCAACAACAGGTGGGATTGGGCCTTCCAGGATCTTGGGGATTCTATGCTGTGTTAGTTACTTTTCTCTTGTTGCTGAGACATAATATTTGATGCCCCAAATTAAGGAAGGAAAGGTTATTTAGCTCACAGTTTGTGGAGGTTTCAGTCCCTAATCTACTGGCTCCAAGGCAGGGTGGCATGGCAGAGGGGCAAGAGTTCATGGTGGCAGAAGGCAGCAAAAGCAAAAAGAGCAAAAAAGGGGGAAAACAAGCCTCTTTTTCCTTTATATTCTATTCCCTTATATTCACCTTTCTATTGTTATATTCTTATACTCTATATACTATTGCAGGCTCTTCACCCTAGGGGTAGCACTCACACCATCTGTGTGCCCTCCTCTTGCACAGGCTTAGGATGTTTACTAAGTGAGACTCCTGGCCTACTGCTGAATCACTTAGTTAAACTTCTAAACTTCTCAACTTGACACAGTGAATCAACCATTACCACATCGTGGAGTGTAAATAGTTGCCCTAGGGCATGCCCTCTATACCTTAAAATGTAGAACTGCTGAGTTACTTAGTTAAGTTTCTAAACTTCTCAAGTTGACACAGTGAATCAACCTTAATACAGGGTTAGCTAACATGGGATTCAATAATAGAAACATTTGTAGTATTAATGCTTCTCCCTTACCCCTTGGTAAGATGGCTGAACTGTCACAGGTTTAATTGCTATTTTGTTATCTTTCATATTTGAGGGCCACAGAGAGAGGGATGCAGACTGAATTATTTGTTTTAATACCTAAGGTCTATAGAGGAAGAATTTCCTGTTCTCTCAGAAACTCTACCCCATAGGAACGCTATGTAGACAGAACTATAAGGTAGTGTTGGTGCATACTATACAGTGGCAAAGAATTTAATTTTTCCTCAGTTAGTAGAATTTGGAGTAATTCTAGAGAATGGAAGAAAAAAGGATCTTAATCATATTGGAAAATGGTGCAAATATTGGGGGAAAGAAAAAAGTTACAGGGCTATATTTTTCATATCTGTCTCAGTAACAAGTAGTAAAACTCAGCTTGAACTAGCCTGAGTCAAACAACTTCACCAGAAAGATACCAACTGGCATCCTCATATCCCAAGAGGGAGAGGAGTGCAGTAGACCTGGGGTAGATTGTTGTTACAAATGTTCCCCTGGACTCTTTCCCTCAGCTTTCACTGCATGCTAAGTTTATTTTCTCAGACTTGCTTTGTGCACAGGGTAGGGAACATGGCTGGTGACAGAGTTTGTTTTGCAAATTCCCTAAGTGTTGGCTTGAAATATTCCCAGAAAGAATCATGATTGCCCTGGAGTGGGTCATATGCCTGTCCTAGAGTTACAGAAGTGCTTTCCTTAGAACTTTCCACTAGAACCTCAAATTAGAGGTGATGGATAAGTCTTCAAAAGAAGTATTTTTGTTTTTGCAAAGGGTGAGCTAAACCACAGATAGACAGTGTAACAGGAAGACAAGTAGTACAGAGGTAAAAATGTGCAATTTCAGAAGCTGTCTCCCTTATCCCCATAGTTATTGGACTGTCTCCAGTAGCTAAGAATCTAATAAAAAGTGCATCTGAGAATGGTAACTCATTACATTTGCTTCAAAGTTAAATGACTTCTATACCATGTCTTTCCTGAGAACAGAACGTCTTGCTTGGGGATAGGGAGATAGTGAAACAGGAAGAGAGTAAACTTTGACCCCTTGAAGGCAGTAGGAATTCCATTCTGTTGCTACCCCTTTTCAGATGTTTCCTTTGATTCCTTTAGTATCCAATTTCTCTCTTTTAGTCTGTTAATACTACAAAGGTATTAAAAATACCACAGAGCATAGAGGGTGTGAATTTCCATCATTCTCACTACACCGTGTAGGGTTCTGTAATGTTCTGAAAGGTATCATGAACAACCGGACCCTTGCAATATCATGTTAATGATCAGGTGTGCATACTTTTTTCTTTTTGAAAGCTTTTATTGCATTTTTAGCATGCATAATACATACATGTGTGGGGGGTTAATCTTAAAACAGCAAAATAGAAACATTATATTAGATGACATAAGGATGGTTTTCCATACTTAAGGGAGCAAACTAAAGCTATTAGGCCAACTGTAGACTGCTGCTAGAGGTTTTTTTTTTTTTTCTTACTATTTTTAAATTTATTTTTATTGAAGCATATAAGTAACACAGAATAATATGGGTTCTTCTGGGAAATCAGTACATGCATTTAACATATCTTGGTCACTTTCAATTCCTCTCCTTCTCCTTTTCTTCCTACTCTTTTTCCTAATTTTTTTCCCATCTCCAAAATTCTACCTCCTAGTTTCCTGTCATCCCTCCCTCTTTTCCTCCCTTCCTTCTTCTTTCCTCCCTCCCTTCCTTTCACCTTTTTCCTTTTGTGCTACCTTTCTTCCTTCTTCCTTTCTTCTTTTATTCTTTCTCTTTTAGGTTTGACATGTAAGAGAAGCCATATGATATTAAACTTTCTGAATCTGGTTTTTTTAGTTAACATCACACTCTCCTGTTCCATGCATTTTCCTGCAGTGACAGGACTTCATTCTTGTTCACGGCTGAACAGTATCCTGTTATAAACATGGGTATGCAAGTATCACTGTAGTACGGTGCCCTTAATTATTTGGGAATATACTCAGGAGATATACAGATGAATTGAAAGCTTTTTCTACTTTATAAATAAAGCCTATTGGAACACAGTCATTTGTTCAGATATTGTCTATTGCTACTTTCATTCTACTATAGAAGTTGGAAAACAGGGTGATCCCTGTTTGACACACCATAAAGGGCATGGCCAATAAATGTCCCTGTATTTAAGTACAAGTCAATAAGAGAAAAGCATAATAAATTCATTCCATCATAATTTTACATGGCACAAGAAACTTCAGATTGAATATCTCAAAGCTCCAGGGTGAACCATCCATCTCTTTGTTTAGTTTTAACGAAGTGTGGGCAATGATGTGAAAATACAATTGGACCAAAATGGTCTGACATGCTTGCAGTAGACTGAAGAAAGGAAACTCAGCTATGCCTGCCTGTGCAGATTCTTACTGGGCTCTTTGTGCAGCTTTTCTTCCCCCTGGCTAGTAGGGACAGGGCCATTATTGTGGCCTAAAATCAAACAAGAATTTCTGTATGGCCAACTTTTACACAGAAATGTGGAAACAGGTTAGAGTAATATTTTCAGGTTTTATTTTTGGCTTTGCAAAAGGGGGCTCTGGTTTCTATGGCCCAACATACAGAAGAGGTAAGAGATTGGAAGACAAGAGGTCCCAGAACAATTTCTTTTAGAGTATTATTTTCTGACCCCCACTGCAACGGCAGAAGTGAATAATTATGAGAGAGACTATGCTGTCAATATTTCCTAAAAATACAGAAAATTTGCTTCTGGACCAAAACCTACACTAAATATAAATTGATCTGGTAAGTACAAGCCTCTACATTATTAGTTATGCTTATTACAAATACAACTCTGTGAAAGTAAACAAAGTAGGGCAATGGTTCAGTTGAAATCACAAAAATTAAACCTAGAAAGGGTACTATGTATAGATCATGGAGCCTAATTCTTGTGTTTGTAACAGGGAAACTGAGTCCCAGAGAAACTAAACAAATTGTTCAAAGTCATATAGATCAAGTTCAATCTAAAGCATGACAATTATCCTTCTACTACACTATTTGGAAGAGCTACACATTCTCTCCCCTGTACTCATTCATTTTAAAATCTACCCTCCCTTCATTTTCAATATTTTACCCTGTATAAATCTTTCAGTCGGTAGTATTTCAGTCAGTAGTATTCAGTAAGAAGTACTTAATGTTAAGACTTCGTTATTCTGTCTGCAACACGGTATCCATAATACCCTTATATTATTCTCACTTACCCACTCTTCCTATGTTTTTATTAATAACTTCATATACCATTTCCCTAGTGATGAATTCTTTATGAATAGCAGCTTCAGATTGGCTGCTGGGTGTTCCCTGGATCTTTTCATTATTGAGCCATCCTCTACCAGATGTTCTCCTGTTCCTCTTTATTTTTATTCCAGAAAGTCACCTTGGATAATGCTGATACAGGGAACCCTGGGATTCTGAGGTATAGAATTCAGAATACAGTGATTACAAAACATTGCACAGTGATTATGTCCCTTCTGCACTGGCAGCCTTGATGTCTCCTACCTCATCTCATCCTGCAAACACTCAGCCCAAATATATAAGCAACACTTTCCCCAGGCATCTTGCACATAGGACACAGGAGTCTCCCTATAAATTGGAAATGGAAGGGCTACTACTGGTGGGTTATTGCATCAGGGCTGTGCATCCTAGCTCAGGGAAGTTTCCAAAAGCACGAGCAAGGTGCCTGTTCAATTGCCAACTGAAACTTTGAGGAACTTATGGTCACTTACAACATAAAATAATACAAAAAATGACAACAGATAAGCAATCAGGAGGCCCAGGTCTCATGTCCTAGGTTTATACGTAATCGATTGCAGGTGTGGCCCTAGATGAGTTCGTAGCCTTGTGGATTTCAGTTTCCTCATCTATAAAAAGAAGGTTAAGCAAAAATAAATCAAACGTGCCTTCTACTTAGTGACCATATTTTCTGAGCCACAAAATAGGACATATGCTCTGATGAGTGTAATTGCACCTAAGGGACAATATAAAAGAGGAAATATAAAATATGGATTATCTTGGAAAATCTGGAATATACAGATTTCCATACTTTCAGTTTTAAAATTATTTAAATGTAAGGCCCTCTTTGCTTTTATAGTTGATGACTCGTTAATAACCCTGATCACAAATTCTATTAATATTTATGCCTTATGGTTTCCAACTCTTTGCACTTTCACCAAATTCTGCAGTCCAGAGCAAACTCCTTTATGCTCTATTCACTCATTCAAAAATATTTAGAGTTGTTGTGTTCCTCTAGAGTCAGCATTGCTGTGCAAGTTCTGCCCTGTACTGGGTGTACAGATAGTAGGAACAGAGGTCTGAGATGTGGCTCATACTCTACTCATCACGTAAGACCAGGTCCACCTTAAGGAAGGGCATAATGGCACCTTAGGTGGTAGTGGTTTTCCTGTGTTAGGCACAGGACACAGAGGCTGTAATATAAACATAATCTTTGCCTTCTCAAAAATGGTAGTTCAGTAGGAAAGTTAGATATTAAAGAAATAATTTTAGAAAATTATACGTACTATTAGAGAATGATGAACAGATTACTAAGGAAGCACATAGGAAGGAACAAGTTGTTCCATGGGCTAAAGAGTTAAGGGGCAAATGGCCCCTTCTTTGCACGTCTCTTCATCCTGAGGGGGTGAGCTGCAGTGGTAGAGTCATAGCCAAAGGTGCTTCGTGGATCAGGTTTTCTAGAGGATGGAGATTTGGTGTCATGTATGAAAAAAATCAGTAGTAAAGAGCCCTAGTCCTCTCCCACAGCATCATGGGGCCAAGGCAGCATCCATGGCATTCTTGCTTAAGAAAAGAGATACTTGACCCAAACTTCCACCCTACCTTTTCTCTCTGATGCTTAAAAAGACATCTACAGGAATGGGGGCTCCCAAAGAGTTGCCATGTCCAAGGGGAATGAATGAGTTTCAGGCAATCTGGATCAAAGGCTTCACTCTGGGTTTGGTATCAAAGTTAAGTTCTAAACCGTTATTTTTCTTGGCCTTAGTTTACATGGTTAATTCTCCCCTAACAAAGTCTAAAAGTAATAAGTGGTTAATTCAGTGCAGAACTCTGGGAACCTGTCTTCATCTCTTCCTATTATCAATTGTTAAAATTAAGATGGTTTTAAAGGATGAGTAGGGATTTGTCTGACAAACAGATCTAAAAGGACCTTATACATAACGGGAACAATACATGTAATGACGTGAGTTAGGGAGCAATTTTACATATTTGTGGAACTGAAGGAAAAGATCGGGCTGGACAGTTAGGTAGCGAATATTAAGTGCTGTGATGATCAACTTGAAAGTATAGATTTTATCTGATGGTGTGCAATGAACAGGGCTAATGGTAGGAAGTGACAGATGCCATAATCATAGCTCTTTTATTATGGGAAGAGTAGATGGGAATAAAGCACATACTGAAAATCAGTTAGAGATAGAAAAGCTTAAACAAGTCTGCAGAATGGAAGTGGAGAGAAAATCCCTGTTTCAAGTGACAGAAATCGGAGAGGAGAGGCATCATAGACGTTAGAATGCTACATGCTGATATAGAGACAGTGAGGGAGGAGAGGGAAATTTGGTTGCAAAATTGGTAGCAAAGGATGATGGATAATAATGAACATGGAAAGGATTTAGAAATGTTGCTGTGGGAGGTTGATGTGATTATCTGAGGTGAAAGGGGTAAGATTTAAGGGACAAATATATTTGATGTGTAAACAAAGTACCCTTCTACCCTGTCACTCAGCCCAGCTATTCCCAACCAGCTGGTAATACAAGTGTGCAAGGTGCAGTTGTAGAACAGAATTATGGCTGGGCGGATGAGGTCAGGGACTAGCACTTAGAGCTGAGTTGTAATCAGTCCGGGGGAGCTCTGCTCCAAGAGACAATTTGCTGGAATGTGCGAATAGTTTATTCATTTAGAAACGTAGCCATAAAATTTGATTCAGATTGGGAAAATATACTTTGGAAGATATATACTGGACTAATAGATTTTTTAAAAAAATGTATATGATAATAATAAATGTATTATCACACGGGAAATTTGTGCATTTTAATTTTATTTGCTCCTCACCACATGTGAGGTAAATATTATTTGCCTTGTTTGACAGAGAAAGAAACCGGGATTCAGAGATATTAAGTAACCTGCCCGAGGTTTATCACTACCTAGTGACAGAGTAATCACAAAACTAGATGCTACTGGTTCCTTGCTCTTTCCCACAGAGCATGCATTCTGGTTAGCCTTCTAAGAAGTGAAGACAATTAACAGCACCTTGCATTAAATAATACATCTACTAAATCCAATTTATTCTTACCTATCTGTTAATGAATTGCTGGATGCTATAAACACCTTTGTGGCCCAGGTTCTTCTATCCCCATTTATTTTTGTCTTTCATGACCTCTGGGACACAATGAAGTGGATTTAATTCTGGTAAAATCAATTTAACCAGAGTAGGTATTTGTCAGCTTTTTTTTTCTTCCTGAATTTGAGTCTATAACTCTCACTTTTCTGGCCACTGAAAGTTCATCATCAATATTCTACTTTCTAGAGTCATACTTCATCTCATTGTCATATAATAGGTGCTCAACAGATATCTGATACATAAAGAGAAAAAAATAAATTCTTTAGCTCCCAGACTTGTACGTTTTTGCCCCCAAAATGTGTTGAAGTCTTCTGTCACCTTTTCTTTGTCCCCGCTATTGCTTCTACATTCACCGATCTCAGACTCAATGTGAATGAAATTGAACCTCTTAACTTCTCTCCTGAAATGTGCTCCTCTGTCTTCTCTTCTTGGTTATTGACTTTACCCAAACAATCTGTTTCATTTTTAATTCATTCTTCCATTCTTCTCAAAGAGATTCTACATAGACATATTGTCTGAATCAAATCCCTTTTATCTACTGCTATCATGCTTAACACAAATCCTTGCCAACGTTTGCCGAGTTATTGCAATAGTCTTCTAGTCGATCTTTTTCATATAACATGTTCCCTCCTCAATAGATCAGCACTATTTCTTCCTTCACTCCTCAAAAATCTTGAACACTCAACCCCAGCACTCTGTACTCCAGGCGCTCTATTATACGGCACTTGTGAACCTGTGTAGTCTCACCTTGAGCTGCCTTCCTTCACCTCCTATCTAACAACCACGCTAGCGACTCCCTTCCTACCTTCATGTCCCAACTGCTTTCCTACCCCAGACCTTTGCTTATGCACTGCTTTCTTGCTCACACAGGAAGTCACATATGGCTACTTCCCTTGCAATCCTGGACTCAGAATCCTTGACCAGGAGTTCCAGAGCCTCTCCTAAGAAACCAAAGTAGGCATGAAGATAAGCCCTATTTTCCATTTGGTCCTTGGAGGACTTTGTGCCCTTTACCAGCTGTCAGATCCAATTGTCTGTCAAGACCATAATCAGAGGACATCAGCCCCATGACACTGTTCGGGCCATTTTGTTTGAATAAATCATTTTCCCCAGCTGAACTTCACACTGACTTTACCTTATCAGTTTTGTTTATTTGTTATTGTTTGCTTCGTGAGGTAATTATTTATGTATGCATTGATCCTCCACTCTGGTCCAAGTGCCTGGAGGCGAAGACTAACACATTCACTTCTGAGCTTCTCCCAGGTCTAATCACAGCACAGGGGTTAATGTTTGTCAAGCGAATTGCCTTCTTACACGTTCTGCCTTGGTTAAGGTCATTGAAAAGCGTGCTGTTTTTCTGTACTATATTTCACTCTCCTCTAGGGCAGGAATCAAGCCTTGCTCATCTCTGAATCACCCTTTGTCCTGCAAGCTTAATAAATTGTTATTGGTAGTTGTGTGAGGAGCTTTCTTCATTCCCTGTCAACAGCCATATTGTGTCCACTTAATATCCTTCAGCCGGAAGACTTTTGTAGAATATTCTGTTTCTCATGCTTATTATTTTGGATTGACCTTCTTTCCAAATGAGGGCAAGCTATCAAGGGTTTGCTGAATTTTGAAACTATGAAAAAAGCAATTCAGCAGAATGCCAGCAGAGAGGTAGGCGGCAGCAGGGAAGAGTGTGGAAAGAATGGGAAAGAGGCAACTCTTGCAGAGGGCAGGGATATAAGAAGGAAAGAGATTCAGAAGAAAGGAAAGGGCAAGACAGAAGGGCAGGTCATGAAAGGAGAGACTAGACAAGGAGCTGAGACCTTAAGAAAAGGCAGGCTATATGGAAGGAGATGGGCAGAAAGGAAGGAAATAAAGCTGGGACATTTGAACAGTTGACCGCACTAAAACCAAATTAAGTTGCTGAAAGGAGGAATATCAGTGAGCTTTGAAAATAAAATTGGGGCCTGATTTTCTTGCTCCTTTTAAATGTGAGAGGGACACATAGGACTAAAATAAGTTTCATTATTTTAATCCACAATAAAATATAAGTTGGGGAAGCAAGAGATTTTTTTAAAAGAAGACTGAAAATCCAAAGGTCATAAAAAGAGAGAGGAAACAAGTGTAAAGAGTGGGGTGGGCCACAGGGGTGAATGAAAATACAGCCCTGAGAAATAGTAGGGTAAAGCAAGGGGAAGGAACTGCAAGCAGAAGACAGCGCATTAACATGTTTGTTTGAGTACAGGGCTGCTCTGTGCAGAGGAGCACTCACACCCACCTTTGATCAGTCACATGGCAGCAGAGGATCAGATCAGAAAGCAAATGAGACCATAAAGTGGTTGGAACCACAGTATGTTTAATATCGAGGAGGGAGAGAAGGAGGAAGGTAATAAGGAAAGCACAAAGCCTGCCTGGGTTTTAGTGCCAAGAAAGGCAGGGACTGGCAGTGGTCCCAGTGCCCTCTGTGGCCTTCAGAAGTACAGCAAGCCAGAGATGGCCAAGGGGAGAGTGCTTCAGGGAGACTCTTGGGCTTGAGTTTCCTGAAAGCAGAACTCAGTGCTGACACAGCCCGGGAGCTCATGGGGGAGTATTTGCTTAGCTCCAGGGGACTTTCTGAATTGGAATTTCTTTACCTTGAAACGAGCCGCAGTAAAAGATGAAATCTTTATTTCAAAGGTTTTTTTTTTTCTTTTCATTACTCCCTCACACTTCTTAAAGCATTTTTTTACTGCTGACTTGACAGAAAGAATACTTAATACGTGACCATGTTCTACTTATAAGATCCTTTGCAGATTTCTAGATTGTTTAGAACAAGAACTCTGTAACCATAAAGCAACTATTTGGAAGGTATTTTGACTATATTTAGAGCAGTTGAGAGTGGAAAGAGGACCTCCAAACTCTGGAATGCATACATTATAAACGCAGCTAACATTTTGAGACTGTAGTGTGGGTCACTGTCTTAATTACTTTCTCATCACTAAAATAAAATATCTGACATCCACAAGTTAAAGAAAGAGAGGTTTACTTTGGCTCACAGTTATAGAGGGTTCAGTCCACAGTGGGCTGGCTCCAAGGCAGAGTGGTATGGCAGAGGGGCATCACAAAGAAGAAAAAGCTCTTAGCATAGCAGGCAGGAACAGTGAAGCAGCAGCGTGGAGCTTCCTTTTATCTTTTATTCCATGCAGGATATAAGCCTATTGAATGGTGCCAACCACATCCAGGGTGAGCATTTGCATTATCCACACTCAGAATTATCCTAAATCAGTCAATGGATTAATTTAGTTATCACACATCTTTAATTCATTTTTGCATACCTTAGACCCAGTCATCTCGGAAAAGCCTCACCTATGAGCAGATGAAGCATAGGAAGGACATTTAGATACAAGCCATGAGAGTCATGCATAGGCTTATGTAATTTAAATTATAAGAGACCTGAGGTTCAGAGATAAATCACTTGTTAAGTGGTATAGACCTAAGCAGCTGAAAAAGAGGATCAAGTCTGTGTTATTTTACTGTGCTTTTTCTGTGGGTGATGGTGTTGGTGGAGTTCTTTAAATGCTAGAAGTGAGAAGTTTCCATAGCAGATGACAATGTAAGGGTAGTAAATCAGAGAAGACCTGCTAGCTCAAATCAATCCTCCTTCCAAAGGAGGATTCCATTGTCACTGGAATGGTCCAGGTCTGTTTAATTGTGTGCACAGTGTGGAAGGGAGGTTCACCAACTCTGGTGATTTTGAAATCAGCTGGACAGAGAAAGTCAGAAGAGCTCAACACACAGAGAACCAGGTCTTGGGAAATGGATGAAACCCCAACAGAAGTCACATTGTCCCAATCCTCAACTATTATGTAATGTAATGAGATATTTACTTATTTGGGTTTTTTTTTGTTTTATTTTTATTAGTATATGTTTGCAATACATAATACCTACATGTCTCTTGCGGGAGTGAACATATGCATAGTGCATCTTGATCTTCTTACTCCACCTCTCCCCACTTGTCTTCTCTTTACTTTCCTAGTTCCCCTGTCATCTCCACATTTCTATTTCCCATAATTTCTTTTCTATTTTGTTCTTTAAATTAGTTATACTTTTCATCTGTCCTACTAGAGAAACCCTGTGATATTTAACCTTAACTTACTTTAATTAACATTATGGTCTCCAGATCCACCCATTTTCCTACAAATAACTCATAGTTATCCCTCTTTATGTCTGCATAGTAGGCCATTGTGTATCTATGCCACATTTTCTTTATCCGCTCATCAGTTGATAAGCATGTAGCCTTTTCTATGATTTAGCTATCATGAGTGATGCTGGTTTCTATTACAGTGATACATGCACATTCATGTTAATGGGATATTTAGAATGCATAAGAATAAAAGGTGAAAAAGCATAGAGAAATCAAGATACAAGAACACTGACATTTACTTCTAACTGTTTTCCAGTTCTAAGAGTGTGAGGAAGGTGCAGGCTGGGAATGTGTGTCTTTTTCCACCCATACCATATTGGGGAAGAGGTGCTTTGCATGGGAAGTATGCACATGCACCTTGAAGGAGAGAATGGGGAAAGGTAAGAACAGAAAAATAATGCATCTAATTAAGAAAATAGAGATGAGAGAGGGAAATAGAAAAGTGCTTTGAATCGAGGCTCAGTGTAATAACCACAGCTTGTCTATCCAGAGGTCACTCTTGTGACTGAGCTGTTTCAAAGTCACAAATCGGTGTGAGTATGGGAACCAAGCAGCAGTCTTCTGTGAGACTCTTGTAAAATGCATATCTTTCTGGTTGCTGTTTTTTGATAATAAATGGGAAAGTTTTGTGCCTAACAACAAGGATAACATAACACTCACAGAAAAACAGGTGCCAAGAAATAAAATCAATTTAATACATCAGGTCGTTAAAATGCAACCCTGTCTTGGTTACTTTTCTCTCATTGCTGGGACAAAATACCTGATGCCCAGAATTAAGGAAGGAAAGGTTTATTTCGCTTACAATTTGTGGAGGTTTAATCCATACTTGGCAGGTTATAAGGCAGAGTGGCACATGGCAGGGGCTACAGCTCATGGCAGCAGAACACAGCCAAAGCAACAAGCACCAAAAGGGAGGAATGGTGGCAAGAAGCCTCTTCCTCTCCCTTACATATGCAAACTATCCACCCCAGGGCAGGTGTAGCTCTCACACCCATAATCAGTCAAACTCTAAAAGCCTGCCCCATGACCGCATGAGGTTTTGGAGGGACACCCAGACACAAACCATAACAAACCCTAAAGAAAAGCTTTGAAAAGTGATAAGCCTTAGACAAGGATGTTGTGTTGATGTCAGGAAAGATTTTCTTTCCAACACCCAGAAATGTCCAGAGATCAGAAGTGTGAGTTCTGAAATTAGAGAGCCTGAGCCCAAATTCAGATTTCTCTTCTAATTAACTGATGACCGACAATTTTACCCGGCATTTTTACCCACCATTTTAAACTTACATGCCTCATCTGTAACACGTGGTAGTAACTACTTACTTCACTGCATTGTTGTCATGATCACATAATTCAATTAAGAGCATCCACTAGCATCATTTTAGCTCTCAGGAAGCACTAAAAGTGTTAACTACTTTTATCATTTTAACCTGGTACTAGCATAATATACAGGTCTTTTTTCTTGGATTCTATATTTAGATATTTCACACAAATGATTGAAGGAATGTTGTATAACTTTGTCATCTAATAATACAAAAAATTAATGCCTAGATTTAATAATATTTTAAGTAGCAATTTATTCTAAAAGAGTTCTCCAAATAAAATTATAGACTTTAACATATTTGCATTTTGCAATTCAAGGACAAACCACAGAAAAAGATGTAACAGCCCCATATTTGAACCTACTAAAAATCAAATGGTAATAAAGATCAAACCTTCTAAATGATCCAGGGAAGCCATTGTTCCTACATTTAAAACTGTATACTTCACATAACTTTAACCAGTTTCCTGAATAAACTTGAAAATCTGGAACACTGAACTGAATGTGCTTTTCTAAAATAACTGGACTTTAAGTCAGCTGCTGGCATCTGTTCACTCTGCTTTACAGATCAGCACACAAGCCAATCTATGGGTCCTTTACCCTCTCTTATTTTTGACTCTTTTGCTATTATTCAAATCTATCCAGAGCTCCTCTCCAGTTCTAAATCCTTACTCTCAGCAGCAAATTGCCCTTTCAGTACTTGTTCCCTTACTTGCTTTGTGACTGTTTTGGGACTTTTAGGGATAAAGTTTTTAATCCTAGTAACATCACATGTTTGTTCTTTCAGAGAGATTTATTTTCTGCTAAAGTTTGTGGGATTCCTGCTGATGTCAGGTGGAGTATTCATACATATTCAGCATTTTGTCCCTATTTGAGTTGGGACCAAGAGTCCTCGGTGTTTGCACTTTCCATTCTGATGGGCCTTGTGTACAGGATCACTGACATCAGCACATTGTCCATTGCTGTTTCATGGTCATTCATTCAGAATCAGGCACATAGTAATGCAGTGCGGGACACCCAGACACTCAGGCTATGGTGCCTGCCTTATAACAACACTATGTCTGTATTGAACGCAGAGACTTATAAACATTCAGGTTCAGATAATAGCTTTAGATGATAGAAGTATTCTGGGGCCGAGTTTGCAAGGGCTCTAAACGTGGGTCAACTTTTCTCAGGCTCCAGGCTTGCCATTAATCCGTCAACCAGAGAAGGACGGTAGAGTCAGTTCTATCAGCTAAATAACTGAGGCAGGGTCAAGTAATCATGTTGCTTCTCCTTCTGGCTGAGAAGCAGAAAGCTTGCCCTTTAGTTGTATGCATAATCCATTTCTGAGATATGTTGGAGATCAGATGAGCTGAAATTGAACAACAGACCTGCCTGTTTGGTAGCCAAGTGTATTTCTTAGAGAGTTACAAAATGTTACAAAATTGGTAATTGTATCTTGTCTTCTAGGTTTAATTTTATTGAAAGATTTTTACTGTTTTGCACATTTAAGACATCCACTTTTCTTCTTTCATTGGCTTTACTCCCAATTCAGCAATTTAACTGAATAAGCAATTGAAAGTCAAAATTCACTGATTTCAATCTCATGATTTCTGCACTTGTCTCAATATTGTAATTGATTTTATGAGAATAAAGATTCCCTTAAGTGCATTTTTGTATTTTCTATCCATTTTTGTAACATGCATGCCACAAATTGTTTTTAAAAACCCCTTTCCAGGTTATACCCAGGGACTTAACTGGTAAAATGATATACAGTGGATCTGCTGAGGTGGTGGCGGGGTGGGGGGTGGGTCTGAGACTCCACACCCGGTGTCTTCTTCACTTTTCACCTCATGGCTCCCTCTGGTGGCATGGAGGAACCCTGCCTGGCCTGTGCTGAATGGAATGTGATTTGTGGAATATATCATTGCACTAGATACTGGTGACATTGTTGAAACTACACTTTTGGTGGACAGGCATCATTTTCATCTGGATGCCTTGAATTATTCATTCCTCAGCTAACCTAGGAAAGTCTATATGCAGTATGTAACAGTGATTAAAAGTGTGAACATATAGTACATCTAATCAATGTGACTATGAATTTTAGTAAGCCCTGATCACCCCGTTTGCACATCACTACTAGATACAGTAGAATATGTAGTAAAAGCAGCAGAAATGACATACCTAGGCTCAGCTGGTTATCTTTTCTCCTGTTACAGTTGGTCTTTATTTCCATTTTCACTGTATTTCTGGAATGTATTTTTCAGACTTACACTGGATCTTTTATGGTTCTCTTCATCTTGGCTCTTAGACTTTGCATTACTGAATCATGTTTATGTTAGGAAGAAGGAACGTCAAAGTTTGCTGTTTATGTCGGTTGCAACAATATAGGACCAAAAGCCTGATAGAGCTTTTCTTACTGTTCATCATGGAGAAAGAAGATATTAGCTAACACTTTACCTTCTCATTTTTCTTACATGCATGGCAGCTCCTTACATAGTTTTGCTCCTTTTTCATCTCAATTAGAAATAGAAACACCAGAAGAAAAGCAGTACTGTTCCTCATTGCTGTATACACATGACCAGTGTACTTCCCTGACAACCAGGAAGATGACACCAGGTACACATTGTTTAGAAATAATGCTGTTGCATTAATCAGCTATGTGCCTTTGCTGTTAGACTCCTTCCAATGATCAATGTTACAAATACTTTTTTCACTGGCACCTTTCCCCTTTCCTCAATGGATACTTTCTTTAGTTTGTTTTTATTTTATTTTATTTTATTTTTATTGAAGCGATTTTAAATAACAAAATTAAGCATGCTGAAGTGAATAATTCACCAGGATTTAGTACATTCCAACTGTGCTGTAGCTACCATTTCCATCTAGTTTCCAATTGTTTTCATCATCTCAAAAACAAACCTTGTATCTACTAAACTATTGTTCCCCAAGGCCCTCCCCACTCCCTGGTTACTATTTCTGTGGATTTGCTTGTTCTAGATATTGCATAACACTGAAATCATACCATAGCTGGTCTTTTGTGACTGATTTTCTTCACTTAGAATGTTGGTGAGATTCATCCATGCTGTAGTTTATACTAGTAGCTTAGTTTTAAAAGACTGAATGGTAATCCATTGTGTGTGTGTGTGTGTGTGTGTGTGTGTGTGTGTACTGAGATTTGTTCCTCCAATTATTGATAAAAATTTGATCTGTTTTCACCTTTTGGCTACTCTAAGTACCACTGCTATGAATTTGGATATACATTGTTAGAGCACCAGTTTTTAATTCTGTTGACTATATAACCAGGAGTGTATTACTAAGTCATTATTAAAACCCCTGCTGAGGGTATCAGTCTAACTCACCCAGCAATATGGCACAGGGATGCAAAGAAAGACAAAGAGAATACTCTGCACTGAGGAACTCTGGGATGACCCCGTGTTCCCTCTGGAACAAAAGGCTCCATCTCCAAAACTCATGTCTGTTATTGGTATCAGTCAGGGAGGTGGGTGGGGGTCGAGGCAGAGTGCATAGGGAAAAGAAACCAGGCACATAAGCCTCCCATCAGCCATGCACAGATAGTTTTGGTGTGTGCAAGGCCTGCACCTTTACTGCCAGGAACATTCGTTTCAGTATAGCCAGCTCCACATACGTCAGTCAGTAGGGTGAAGGAGAGGTCAGGGACAGGTTGTAGCAAGGGCTTTGTTTCTCAGGAGGGAGCAGCATGGTGGTCTCCCTCAAGTCACATGGAATTTCTATGCTTAATTTTTTTTCAGTTTTGTACATTTTTCAGTTTTATACAGTACATACTTGCAGGACATAATTATTACATTCCTCATGGGGAGTTGGCATGTGTACATAACACAGCTTAATTATTTTTTCTCTTTCTCCTCTCTTCCCTTCCACCAGCTCTTGGTCCTGTTCCTTTTTGAAAAATATGTACAGAGCATCGTCCTATTATCTATCTTTTATTTTGCTCTTTATGCATATTTTGTGTGAAACCATGTGATATTGAAGCTTGCACGTCTGATTTATTTCATTTAACATTATGGTCTCAAGGTGCATCCATTTTTCTACACACAACTCAAATGTGTCCTTCTTTATGACAAAGTATTGCACTTCTTTATGACAAAGTGTACAAATACCATATTTAGCTGGAAACAGAAGCCCAGTTTAGGATGAGTGGTTTGGAAGATTCCACAAAGCCAAGGGAAAGCAAAGCAAGCAATATAGAAGAGTGTGAGTTAGGAAGAATTATAGGGTGTTCAAGGTTCCCTCTCACTGTTGCATTGCCTTGCGTGAGCACCTCCTCTTGAGTGGGAGTGGGACTCCAGTTGTGAAAGGACAGTTCGTTCTGTGATATGCTACCCTGTATGGTTCTGCCCAGGGATTCTCTGTGCAGCCCTCCCGTTAGAGATTCTCTTACGGAAGGTGCCATGTCGTGGTAGGTCCACAAGGATAAGACCTGATGTTGGCCTTTGGAAGCTTGGAGCAACCTCTGTCAGAAAAAATGTGGAAACCATAGTCCTAAACCACAAGTAGCTGAATTTAGCCAACAACCCAAATAAACCTGCAGAGAACTGAGAGCTACAAAAGAGAGCAGAGTCTGGCCAGTTCTTTGGTTTAAACTTCAGGAAGCCCTGAGCAGGAGACTTGCATGAGCACACCTGCTGTCCTTCATTGTAGAACTACAGTTAATAAATGGGTGCTCTTTTATGTATTTATTTTCATTGACACACAGTATTTGTACTTTTTTTGAGGTACATTGTAGTAATTTGATGTTAAATGCAATATACGCAATGCGTAGTAATCAAAATAGGGAAATGAGCATTTCCATCTTTTCAAACACTGATCATTTTCATGAGATGAAAATTTTATACTATTTTGGTCCTTCTGAAATATACCATTGTTTTAACCAATAATTACCTGTCTGTGCTATGGAGAAACCAGAATGAATTCCTCCTATCTGCTGTATTGTGGTGTCTCTCCTGGGCCTTCTCTGTGCCCTCTACTGCTCACCTTGCCCTTCCTGGTCTCTAGTGACCTCTATTCCATTTTGTTCTTCTGTAATTGACTTGTTAGGTTCCACAAATAAGTGAGACATATTTGTCTCTCCGTGTTTGGCCTATTTCATGTAACATAATGCAAATGGGTGTTATTTTAAAATTGTTAAGCTTGTGGCAATCTGTTGCACAGTAGTGGAACATTAATGCAGGGAGCTTTTCAGAAAAGTTGATAATTATTAATAGATAGAATAGCAGAGGCACTGGCCAGTCACAAAAGATGCTGGCCATGCACAGCGGTTCTCTACTGCTGACTAGATGGATGGACAATGTGGGGCTGATAAGCACAGCTCCCACCAGAGCATAAGGCTGCAGGCAGCCCCACCGGAACATGCTGTGACCACTTTGCTTCTGAGTAAGTCTGGCCAGGTGGAGTCCTTCGTGCACAGGGATGATCTGAGCTCTGTCTGGCACAGTTCAGTAGAGCTTGGGTGATTGATATGTATTTTTCTGGGGGTGAAGTCCCTCAAGGCTGGTAATTAGAATTCAAGCCACTTCCATATCTTACTGTAAAAGTCCAGGAAGGTATGGATGGAAAACATCCACAGAGAGTGCCCATGCTGGTCTCAATTTTCATCCATTGCCGCAATCCGGGCCTGAATTCTGAGCTTTATCTTTGCCAAACTTTACAATACCTACAAACCCAGAGGCAAAACTATCGGACGTATGTTTTAAACTATGTACTGGTTTTAGAGTGACACGATGAAATGTTGCAAAACCTTGAAAATGACAGAATGTAGGAAACAACACCACAAAATAATGTTTAAAGGGAGATCACACCACTTACTTGACTTAAATTGTCTTCCAAACTGGTTTTTCATCCATCTTTTTTCATCCACTTTTTTCTCCTTTATTACTATGATGTGTTTAAATAGTTTCCATGGAAATTATTTTCATCTTATTCATGCTTAACATGAAAAGATTTGTTCATACTCTTGATTTATTCTCACACAGTGCCCATCAAGTCTAATAGATCTTTGATGATACAGAAAAATTTCCTCAGGCATGAAGATTTTAAAAAAGGAACATTATCTGTATGCCTCAGACTTTTATAAAGCAACATCAAATGCCAAATGAAAAGAGAGAGGGAGAGAGAAAAGAAAGCAGAAAAGAAGGAAGGAGAGAATGAAAGAAGGAAGAAAGGATTAAGAGAAGGAAGGAAGAAATCTATAAAGTTCTAATGGGGAAAAGTGATCTATAAATTTTGTAATTGTGCAAGTTGTTGTTTAGGCAGGGAAGCAATAGGAAGATGCTCCAAATCATGGATTCACTCTTCTTCAGAAAGTACTCAGTGAAATACAGCTAATGAAATATACATTTTCAAAAATCTCAGAAATGAAAGAGTTGTGACAAGGGTATTGGTGTGAATATTGAATCCGTGAATCCATATTACTGTGAATTAAGAGAAAAGTGGTAATGTATTTCAGAACAGAAGGCAAATGATATAGAACTTGAGGTTATTAAAATTTCATAATAAAGATCTGGAGATGGGGTTGGGGAGGTGGGTGGGAGTGTGAATTTCCTCATTTTTCAGAACATGCAAGCAATCAGTATTGCCAAAATTTGACATATTTAGTAAAAGAAACATAATGAGTCCAACTTCTTAATATTTCTCATATTATTTCCTAAACTTAGTTTTCCCCTTTTGGAAAAAACTCCTGTTTTAAAAGTTACATGTTTATGTAAATTCTGCAGTTTTCTTTTTCTTTTGGGGGGTGGTTCTGGGAATCAAACTCATGGCTTTTTTTCCTGTGTGTGTGTGTGTGTGTGTGTGTGTGTGTGTGTGTTTATTGAGACAGGGTCTAAGTATACAGTGCAGGCTTGCCTTGAACTCATGAAAACCCTCCTGCCTCATCCTCCTGAATGGTGGGAATTTAGGTATCCACCACCACATCTGGGCTCAGTTTTATTCTTATCTTTGTCTTTACTTATTTTTGATGCAAATTGGAAAGTAACAAATTAAGGCGTTGATGTCTTTTTTACGGAATTATTTATTCCCCTAATCATTTCTCTCAACTATATTTTCATGCCCTCCTCAATTTGCATCTGGGATGGTGCTTCTCTAATAATGAACATGATTATTCCTGGCTATGTGTGATACAGGTGATTTTAAATTTTTCTTATTTGAATCTTGCCTGACTTCTTTGGAAGGTATATGTATAAGTTTACAAAAAATTAATAGGAAGAAGAAACTTTGAATATGATATTTCAGTTGTGATACAAATATTTAATCAAGTAGAGAAAATAATCTTGCAGAAAATTCCAGCATTGCCTTCAACAAAAGCTAAACTATGTATGAGCAGTGTGCATGTGTAAATGCATGTGTGTGTATGTGTGTGTGTGTGTGTGTGTGTGTGTAGATGGTGCAGGGCATGGAACCCAAGGCTTTGCATATGTGAGGAAGTGCACTACCACTGATCTATAATTCCCCAGCTCTCGAATGTTATTCTTTAAAGAATGGGAAAGTAGTAGATTTCCTTTAATTTGACAAAAGAGAGAAACACAGTTTAGCTCTGACACTCAAATCTATATTCAACTGTTGTTTCTGTCTTTAGAATTGACCACTTTAGTCTCTGTTAGACACTCTTAAGCTACCTCAATGCACGGCCATGTAGGGTTCAACCCATTGAGAACTCAGGAGGACTTCATATTTCATTTGCATGACTGCCTTAATGTAGAACTAAGAGCAGTGCCTTACTGCAGAATCGTAACAGGGTCTGAGATAGTGTCCACTCTCCAAATGTGCTTCTTTCTTGCAAATGAGCTCCATGAGGAAATAAACTAATATCTCTCAAATTTAAAAAAGCAAACATATCAACTTTTCTACTTTAAATTTATATTTTATTTTCCCCACCTTCATCTATTCATGAACATACCTTAAATCAGTTATTTGCTGCTGAATAACAAATTACCTTGAATATTAGCAGCTCACAGCATCAAACCTTCATTACTGTACACATTTTCTGAAGGTCAGGGATTTGGAAATGGGTGTGGTTGTGGCTCAGTATCTCTTGTGATGTTGCTGTGTTGCTGTCTACCACGCTGTACTGTCCAAAGGGACCAAAGGGTTGGGATGTCTCCTCCGTGCTCACAATCTTCAGTTCTGTCCCATGTTGGTCTCTCTATGGGGTGGATCAGCAGGCCTTTCTTCAGAGTGAAGGATGAGACAGAAAGAGACAATGAGAACAAAAGCAAGAGTACTCCAGTGAAAGCGAAGTAGGAAACAGTACTCTTTACATAAGCTAATTTCAGGTTTGACTTCATGTACGATTTTCAGTTCAAACATACTCTGCTTACCAGGTGTGAGTCACTAAATTCTGTCCACATGCAGGAGATTAAGGTCTATCTTGTTTTTTTTTTTGCCAGGCCTGGTGGTGCATGCCTGTAATCCCGACACTCAGGGAGGCTGAGGCAAGAGAATCGCTGTGAGTTCCAGGCCAACCTGCATCACATAGCAGGACCTTGTCTCGAAAAACAAACTAACAAGCAAACAAACAGAGAATCCTACCTTTCTGAGGTGAGAGATATCAGAGAGATTGTGGACATATCTTTAAAATGGTCATATTCCCCACTTCCTGTGCATTTTTTAATTTCTTGAAATCTTGGCTTCTACCTCTTGTTTATTGAAACCATTTTGAAAGATTCCTGTCAGTCTCTTTCAAAATGGCTGAAAGTTTACTGGTAAACTTTAACCTTTCTGCAACTCTGACTACTTTTCAAACATCTGATTTGTTTATTCCAGGAAATTACAAACTCTTTTCAAAAGTAGATACTTTCTTGTTCAATTTCGTTTCTCACACAGTATTTGGCACAAAGCAGATTGTAAATATTCTTTAATGTTAATAAAAATCCTCCTTTTACCTTGAAAATATTCTTAATTGTGTGACTTTCCACTCAAAACAGGCAATCATCTTCTGCTCATTCAGAGTAAAAGCCTGAGTCCTTAAAGTGGCCAAGGGCCCTGTATGATCTCTCCTCCCTCCATCTTTCCCCACACAGCCTCCTGTCCTGCCTCAGTCACTCCTAATCCCATTCACGCTGGGCCCTGTGTAATTCCTTGAATACTTTGAATTTTCTCTTTCCTCAGGAGCTTTACACAAGCTATTTCCTCTGCCTTGGACACTCTTTTCTTAAAAAGCCACTGACTCATTCTCATATCTACTTGAGATCTTCCCTCAGATGATACTGATACCTTCACAATGACACATTTCCAACCACATTGTTTAAAAATGACCTTCCCATTTCATTATTCCTTACCACCTTTTCTCTTCTATTTGTAAAAAAAGCTCCACAGGTAAAATTCTGCCTTTATTTACTCCATCACTGGAATATGATCTGTTTTATCGGCTGCTGTCTGGCCATGCATTTCATAAATATTTGCTGAATTGCTGAATTAGTTAATGTTATGGACATAATTAGGGCTGCTTTACAGTCAATGAGATTAATGGCACCATGTCACCAAGTCCTTTCAGATTATTCAAATCTCACTGTAGGTTTTGTTGGAAAGAATGGGGAGGACTAGGTGGGACAAGAGATAGATTCTACTTTTTTTCCTAAAAGAAATTATCTTTCCTCATATACACGTATTTGATAAAGAATAGGAAAAAAAATCCCATCTAGGTTATAAGGGAGAGACAAAGAGAAGAACTGGAAGTTAGTAAGAAAAACCACAGCTTAGAGTGCTAGTGAAAAAGTATATAAAATTAAAGAGAGTGTGAGACAATTTGTTGCTTTTCATACATTGCCATCTACTTATTCAATGACAGATGCCAAGCCTTCTAGAATACCCCAACTAAGCCAAAGTTTCCGTGATCTCTCTGGGAAATGGCTCCCCATAATTTACATTAGATACAAATCCTTCAGGGTACCATTATGCTCAAGGCTTGTAGAAAATATATAATTGCCTCACCGTGGCCTGCCTCAGACAAGTAAGGAGGAGACAGTATGAGCAGGCTTTATTCCTTCATGACAGTAGGGGCACGGGTGTGGGGAATGCTGCGTAATTTGCTGAGTAATTTGCCCGTCATCAGTAGGCTCTGGGACATTTCCCCCTGAAGGATAGCTGGGAACACCAGGCTCTGTGGGACAGCCACAACAGAAAGGGAAATGAACAGTCAGCAAGGAAACGATTGCATAAACATGGGGACATGGCTTTTAAGTGAAACATGCTTTAAAAAATATCTGCTGGAGGCACTAGCACTTGTTTTCATTTTGGTTTTTCCCTATCTCACAAAAAACAACTGTATTTTTATATTAAGAGTTTCTTTTATTAAAGAGATCCTTTCAAGAGTGATTTTAGGAAAGGAATTAAATCTTTCAAAGTCTGAATTCTAAGGTATTTATTTAAAACTTTCTAAAATTTTCCAAAATTACTATAAAAGTAGACTATAAATTAGTTTAAAAGTAACCTACCCAGTGTGTTCTATTACAAAATGCATACCTATGTACTTATGTTGGTCTGCAGTTTCCAGTTCGCTTCCTTGAGTCCAAATCTGACCCATTCACATTTCTTGTATGCACATTCTCAACATCTAATTATCAGGCTAAACCCTCAGGAGGGACAGAGACGGAGGCCACTGGAACAGGCAGGGTTGAAGCAAATAACAATATCTTTATTTCAGACTTGGTGCAACTGGACCAAAGGCAAAAAGACCGTTGGCACTGAACAAAGGAAGAGGATATGCTTTCAAAGGGGAGTTTAAGCAAGGGAGGGGTCTTGCCGAGGGAAATGGAAAATTTTAAGTTTGTCAGAGGCTCTTGGTGGGTTTAGTGCCTCTGGTGGGAGGGACCTGGAGGGAAGTGGAAGGTGACAGTTGCAGATTTTCTGTAATGCTGGGAATCAACCTGATAAATAGGTTTATTTCAGTCTCTTGGGCTTGGTGGAGGGTTTCTTATTTGAAAGGTCTTGGATCTGTTGGGGCTTTTTCTCTTCAAACCGGGCAGGGTCCAATGTGGGGACCTAACACTAATGTCAGAAAATTCCTTCATTTCTTCTCATTACATTTTCCATCTTTTCCAAGTTCTTTCTTCATTGTTTTATAAAGCTTTAAAATAATATTTTTTGTCTTTTTGAGACAGAATTTTACTGTGCAGTTCAGGCTGTCTTTGAGCTCACTTTGTAATCCAGGCTGGTCTCAAACTCACAACAATCCTCCTGTCTCAGCTTCCTGAGTGCTGAGATTATAGGCGTGTGCCACCACATCCAGCAACTAAACTTCTGTTTCTTTTCTTCTTTTATTTTTTTTAAACGGAGTCTTGCTACATAGTTCAGGCTGGCCTGGACTCACTAGGTAGCCCAAGTTGGTCTCAAACTCACAACTATCCTTCTGGCTCATCCTCTTGAGTGTTGGAATTATAGGCATGTGTCACCACATCGGGCAAATTTCTATTTCTTTCTCTTCCATTAACCATTTCAGTGTACTGGTTGTAGTGGTACAGTATACTGGTTGTTCTGTTGTATTGTACTTCTTAAGTTGTACTTGAGAAGTTGCTTTATTGACTTCTATCTGGGGATCAAAGAAGAACATATTTCACAGATTGAGGGGATACACACATCTTCAAATATTCTGTCCAGGTATCTTCATAACTACTTTTATACTTATCATAATGAATGTCTCCTTTTGAAATAAGCAGTGGATAAGCAGTGCATTTTTACCAGAACCTTGGAATTCTGGCTTCAGCCCAGCAAGCCCTGATAGAGAGATGAATGAAGACATGAGACACAGAGAACATCTTCATGGAGGGCCATGGGACTCCACCACAATGAAGTCCTGAACTGACTTAAGCTCCAAGTTTTATTGAGAAACAAACAAAGGTGTTATGTTCTGCTGACTATAAGTATGTATTGTAGATAAGAAAGGCATGAGGACAATTATGCTTAATTGTTAACTTTATCTAATTGTCCCCTGGATGTTGCTCCTTGTTTCATTCTCAAGCCTTGTTTCTGGCCAGGTTGGCAGAACACCCCATCTTCAAGATGTCCCAACTCCTCAAGTTCTGCAATCTTCTGCATCCTGAGTCAATCCAAGCAGATGTTAACCTGTTGGGAGCAGTAAGCAATTGCACATCTCCTCCATTTTGTTTCTTTAAGCAGTTGATTAGTGAGCCAAACTGATGCTGTTGTTTTTGGTGCATCAGTGCCTTCATTCTGATTTTACTGAATAGGCACCAAAGAAAAAGGATCATTAATACCAGGACAGTAATGGCTATCATTCCCCAAAGACTACCTGATGTCCAGGTTCAGGGATCCAACCACTTTTAGGTTATATTTTAAAAGTTTCATATCACTCCACCTGAGTGGCTTGTTCTTGAACAGCTAGGATATTTTATTTAATTTGGTCATGGAGCCTCTGTACATCAAAGGTAATGTTATCCTTAGTGGGCCCTTGTAAGTGTATTTGATCATTTTTTATTATTTTGATCATTGTTGGCTCTCATTCCAAAGATGGCATGTAACACAAATATGTTTATAGTGCCAATCACAGGCAAGAGAATTTCTCATATGAAATTCAGCAAAGCGATCTCCAAGGAATTCAGTAGCTGTTTCTGCAAATTGTAATTGGGTAAAACAGTTTTTTTTAATCAATCAACTGTTGCATATCAAGGGCCGAAGTAACATTAGGAATAACATGATGAACATGTTTAGCACTTTCTACAGATTGGGTCAAAGAGACCATTCCTGTAGCACCAGTGGCGAGGATAACTGTGGCAGGCACAAGGGTATCAGTGAGCATACCAATAAGTCATTTGGACCAATGCAGCTCATCTAGGGCCTTACTTAAAATATCAAAAGCATAGAGCTCTTCCCAGGAATGGGTTAGATTAACAGCCACATATGCAAAGTTCTTTTTACATAGGAACAATATACAGGAATTTGCATGTACCTGAGGTAAGCAGGCATGATATGTACAACTAGGATAGATCATTTGATATAAAATGTCTTCCAAAGAAATTTTTTAAGTGTCCTTGAAGGAAAACATAAGGGTGATTGGTACATATCTTAACATTAGAAGTTACATTTTTATTGAAGGTAGGAGTGGAAACATTTGATGACTTTGAGAGTAAGCCCTGCCATCCTTGGAGAAGAGAAAAGGGGTGACCTGACCTCCAAACTGTAGTTTGAGGTGGACCACACTCAAGAAAATGTTGTGATGCAGATAAAGCATCTTCTCCAACAAATTATAGAATCATTACTGTAGACAGTAGGGTCAGGAAAATTCGAAGTACATACAGAAAGCATGCAATTATGTCTATTTTGAAGATATCCTTTTGGTCCCCAATCAATAATGGTTAAACTGACCAATGGCATTTTATGGCTGATGGAATCTCTACAAAGTTCCCAATTTATTTTATGATATTTAGGGTGTAAAGTTTGATGACATGGCAAAGGGGTAAAACTGGTCTAGATTCATTAGTAGTATTATTACCATACTTATAACATCTCAGAAATAAGAATTCAAGAGCATCATGAGAAGTAACCAGTGAAGCCACATCTGTGCCTGAGGAGTTAAATACAAAGGATCAGCACCCAATCGTGCATATTGGGGGTTCAGCAGATCAGTATGTTGCTGTGTTGATAATATCATATGATAAAGAATAAGCAGATACCGGAGGGTAATCTATGCCTCAAATTCAAGAACTTTCATTCCTGAATACAAGAAAAGGGGAATCAAATCAAGTTATAGGTTCCCATAAAGAAGGATCTTATACAAAAGCCCAATAATGGGCAGCTAGTCCCAAATGGAAATTTTCTAACATTTCAGCAAGCATGGCCAGAAAAAGGCTCTCAGGGGTCTTCTGTCCTGTGCATTGGAGAACTTCATCAGCTCCTTGAGTTATCTTTTTGACGCTGATCCTGCCTGTCTTCCAGGTAAATGTCCTGAGTCCGTGGGATTGGATTACCTCTTCTGAAGGCCATGATAAGGTTTCACCAGCTGTGGTGGCAGCCACATGGGTCCCTGCTGCAGCAACACAAGCAAACTCTTGATCCCATATTAAAAGAGGAACAGGGCCTTCTACGGACCCTATGTCCCTCCATAAAACTGAAGGGCGATCTCTTTGGCTGGACTTAGTAGTCTAGTGTTGATCTCTTGGTGTATATCTTTGATCATTAACACTTAAACATTAGGGCTTATTAAAGCCTTATGTAAGTGTATCTGTGGAGTTGATTTCATGTCCTTGTCATCCCCCCTTTTGTTTTTGAAACATATTTTTTAATGTTTGATGGGCTTTTTAAACTAGCGCTTGGCCTTGAGAATGTCAGTTACATATGAAATATTTCACTGCTTAGAAAGGCTTAAAAATGAGAAGCAGTGTAAGATGGGGCATTGTCTATTTTAATTTGTTTAGGACTATCTGTATGAGGAAAACTAAGAAAACATCATATAGCATGAAAAAAGCAGTTTCATGAAAAGCATGTGTTGTGTGGAGGCATGAAGAATTCCTGAATAATTATCTATAGAAACATGTACATAAGACAACTGACCAAAACAAGGGACATGGGCAACACCCATTTGTCAGATATGATTAGGCTCCAGACCGTAAGGGAGCCTGTGACATGAGGATCTTTGCTGAATGTTGGACCTCAGTGAAAGTGAAATCTCTACAAAAGTCTCACCAATTTTGATGCAAAAGTTCATGAGAAAGATGGCCTCATTGAGAGTAGAGAACATTATCAGAGCATCAGCTGCTTTATTTCTTTCAGAGATAGGTTCAGGAAGTCCACAGTGAGAGCAGAGGTGAGTGATGAGGAGAGGATGGGCTGCTTGTCCTAATTTTTGTAATTGTATAAAGATCAGGAATAGATCTGGTGCAAAAGAGGACTTGACATAAACAGTTTCAATATTTTGGACAGAATAGGCAGCATATTGAGAGTTTAAAACTATATTCAAAGGTTCTTTGGGAAATGTTTGTAAAGCCCATATCATAGCACCTAATTTTGACTTTTGGATGTTGGAAAACCCTTCCCTCATTAGTCTTACATTATGCCAGATGTTATTGTGTGACCAGATTCATCAGTAAACACAGTACACACCCGTGGAATGTATTTGGGATGAACAACCTTAGAAAGGATGAAAGGAGTAGTAATGAAAAAGTGTAAGAACTTACCAGCGGGTCAAGATCTAAAAATTTCTCTTATAGAATCTTCTTGCACACATTGTAGTGACACTTTTTTTTTTAATTTTAGAGATAAAGGAATGAAAACCTATTAACAAACACACATACATTTACAAAATAACACAAAAACAATACAAGCAATACAGAATTTCTGACAAGGTGATAGGAAATTAATAATGATTGTTGTATTACATATTGATATCTTCAAATTGGTTACTCAGGTAAACAAATGTAGACATGTGAGATTGATCAAACAATTAAACATTAACTGTTCCTTTCAATAAAGCAATAAAAGTCAGTAGTACAACTATGTTAGCTATCCTGTGTATACACATATACAAAATTTTCCCCTTCTTTCTTGTCTCTTTTCCCTCATCCCAGTTGTTCTTTACTTTTGAGCAGTTTCCTTTCCTTTCACAATATCTATGGTATCTCTTAATTTTTATTCACTCTTTCAGTTGTTGACACAAAGTTTCAAATTCCCCAAGAGGAATGGGGGGGGGTCCTGATAATGTCAGGATCACAACTTAGCAATTGATTAACTTTCTTTTTAATCATGATGATAAGAGAAGTTATGGCTTAACATAGCTGTGATGTTTTTATGGCTTCCATGGCTCAAAAAGAGCCATTCTAAAAATTTTTAAAGTAATTGGACAATTGTCCAATATGTCCAGTAGGTAAGAAGGGATTGGGAAAAAGAAATAGTTAAATAAGAAATTGCGGATCTATACAACCAGTCGATGTTGTAGAATAGCTTGTTCCACTAGCTGTAACTCCTTTTCAGCTTTGGGGATTAAGGTACCAGGGGAGGACAAATCTGGATCATCCCAAAGGTATGTTAATTGATGAGTAAGAATCCTTAAACTCAGATGGAGCCAATGACTATTACCCAACATTTTTGGGAAATTATTTAAAGTGGTAAGTTGGTCTCTCCAAATGAATCATTTTGTGGGTTAATGGTATGATCAGTTAGAATATATCCTAAGTAGTTCCAAGGGGAAGTGTTTTTGCACTGTATCAGGAGCAAATTCAAAGTACTGAATTTGAGTTTGTAGTTGATGGTATAACCTTGAAAGCTCTAAGGAAGGAGCAGTGTTGATTCTCATGGTCAGCTAGCTGGGCTTTTTTAGCTTTCTTAGAGCTGAGGGAGCCAGACTCATCATGATGTTATTCTCCATCCTGGTGCCCACCCCCATGGGGGTCTCCACAAGGGGGCTGCCTCCCCAAGGCATGCCAGGGTCTAGAGGGGAGGTCAGGCTGCCCCTCCCATGGCATGATCTTTGTTTTGTCTTTGCCTCATCCCAAAGGGAGGAGAGGCAGGAGTATACGCCACCATTCAAAATTTTTCTGGCTTGGAGCCACAGGAGGTGAAGGCTCCACAATAGGTTTGTTGACTTCCTTTGTCCCACCTTCTGATTTATAGGGACTAGAGTGACTCTGTTAGCCCCCATGGCACCAGAGTGGCTACTGTAACCTTTTTTCCCTTGTCCCTGAACTCTCCTCAGATTTTCCCCAAATTTATCTGGTATTTTTAAGGCAAGGTACCACGATCAATCAGGAAACCATGGACTGTGCTCAATCACAAGTTCTAAGAGCTTAACAAGCTGTTCTTTGGTGACTAAGGCATCAGCTTCCTTCAACAGCTGGCACAAGACCTTGATGAAACACTTTTTCTCTGTCACTAATGACTGCTCCATTGTTATCCTGAGTAAAATTGTTCCACAGGTATGGAAAGTCCCTGTTCGAGCATTCGCTTACCCAGTGCTCTTTTCAGTTCCATTGGTTTTGTCACTTGTCCTTGTAGTGGCTCTGTCCCTGTTTGGGCACCACTTGCCAAGTTCAGGCCCGCAAATGCTGATAAAGAAATGAGTGATGATGGGAGAGACAGTGAATATCTTGTGGAGGAGTCAGGGGACTCCACTGAGATGAAGTCCTGAACTGATTTAAACTCGCAGTTTTATTGAGAAACAAACAAAGGTGTTGTGTTCTGCTGAACAGGGTGATGACTGTAGATAAGAAAGGCATGAGGAAAACTATGCTGAATTGTGAACCTTATCTAATTGTCCCCCAGGGTGCTTCTCCTTGTTTCACCTGGAAAGCTTGTTTCTGCAGGAGCTGGCAGAACATCCCATCTTCAGGATGTCCCCACTTCTCGAGGTCTGCAATCTACTGCATTGTGAGTCAACCTGAGCAGATGTTAACCCACTGGGTGTCACAAGGAGTTCTACAATGAAATTTCTTGCCTGTTACTTTGTACTCTTCCTTACGGTTTGAATATTAGTAGTTTCCTTAAAGCTCTTCCAGCCTCAATTTCTAAGACTTTTCATAAATTTTTTCCAGAGTAATTTAATTTTAGTCCTTGCACATCTTACTCACAGTTTTAGAGTGGCACACCAATGTTTACCACTGTAAATTCCAGTTCCTTGACCACAACTCCTAACAAGGCAGGCCATGGGTCAGCAATGCACTGGTCCCTGCAGAGAAACAAGCATGTTGGCATCTCCTTCTGACTCAGTGGTGTCTCTATCCCTTTATGTTTGGGTTTGCCATTCCTGTGCTTTTGTCTTCCTATCCATATATTTTCCTCCATTAAGAAGGTCCTCAACCATCATTCCGAAAAGATTCTTAAAACTCCCTAAATAAATATAGTAATTTGACAAGAAATAGAAAAAGAGAAACTCATGGAAAAACTAGTTAATAACAACTAGAATAAAATAAGAGAAATTTTGACATGACAAAAGCATTATAAAATAGATTTTTAAAAAATTAGCAAATGTTAGTACATTTCACACACTGTAAATAAATTTGAGAGTAATAATACCATGAGAAATAGTTTTAAAATGCTATCAAAATTATGCAGAAGAAAGCTTGGACTATTACATATTTCAGTTAAAATTTTTAGGTTTTATCATGGACAGTTTTTAAAATTCTGGGTCCCAATGTTTGTATCTGCACTGGTATTTTCAAAGATTTAGGGAATTAAAAATTTTTAAAAAAGATGTAAAGTCACTTACTTGTAATAATATTGTCAGACCCAGATAGCAAACTTGACAAATTGCAGCAGAACTAAAATAAAAGTATACATAAATCATATAGTTATTTGTATTTTATCTTTATCTAAATAAAATCTCAAAGGCAAAGGCAAATCCTAAATAACCTATGAATAAATTGAATCCAAATATACTCTAAGTATAATCAAAAAGTACAATGTAGCATTTGTCAGTAGAATATAATGAATTAATATTAGGAACTTCATTAATCAAGTGACCAAAGGGAAAATGATTGTCTCATGAAATATTAAATAGGCTTCTGATTACAGTCAACACTGATTCTGTAACAACCTATAAACAACATTATAAAGGTCCACCATTATAGTTAAGGGCAAGAAATAGTCCTTCTTTAGAAGAAACAGTCCTTTAGTCCAAAAAAAGTGCTTTCCAGTAAAACAAAATGAGGCAGGACATGAATGCTCCATAGCTAAGACCAGAGGAACTCTGCATATTTGAGGCCAATTTTGGCTACATAATGAGTTCAAGGTCAGCCTAGACTGCTTAGTAAGGCTCCATCTCAGAAAACCAACACACCCATCCCCAACACACATGAAAACATTAGGTAGAAGAAACAAACAAAACTATTCAAATAGGAATTAAAGTTAGCATTTTAAAAATATTTGGTTTTATTCTGAGGAAAAAAATATCTTAAAATTTTATGAGTTGATAACTAGTTCACCATAAAATACTGTAGTGAGGAAGGTATGTATGGATTCAGAAGTTGTTATTTTAACTTTGTGAGGAAAATTAATTTACATTTGCTTTTATTTCCATCAAAATAAATTTGAGATACATGTAGAGAATAAAATATAGAAATGTAATAATAACTACAAAAAGAATAAAATAAGTAAATATTTAACAGATTTCAGGTAAAAACTATTTTCTTTTTATAAAAGCCATGAAAAAGAAATGAAGAAAATCAATAGATTTGGATAAACAGACAGAAAGGTGAATAATACTATTGCTTCTGTTTATACACAAATGCCAGAAATTCAACTGTGACAAATATAAAGATAAAAATATCCTACATTTGTAATAGCAGACAATGTTATATTCTTTATGTGAAAAAAATTTTAAGAAATAAATAAGTGGCTCAATAATTATCAGTGGATAAGTGAATTAAGAGGTTTTGGACTTAAACTGTCTAAAAATGAAAAAGTGATAGTGTTTAACTCTGCTACTAAGCACACATGCAAATTTGAACAGAAGGATAATACTATTTTCTTTCAAAATAATTCATGGAAATATTGATGGCAATATTAAGTTCTGGAGGTGTATTGTCTGACTCCAGTGTTAGACTGTTATTTATTAGCTGTGTAAAGATGAATAAACTACTCAAGCCTTCTGTGTCTTTGAATCTGCATTAATAATCAGGATCATCAATATCCACACTTCACAGGTCAGAATAAAATGAGTTAACACACGCAAACTTAAAAAGCACTTGTCGGGGCTGGGGATTTAGCTCAGCGGCAAAGCGCCTGCCTGGCAAGCACAACGTTGTGAGTTCGGTTCCCGGTACCGGAGAAAAACCAAAAAAAAAAAAAAAAAAAAAAAAGCACTTGTCACAGAAGCTGGGGGCGCAGTCAGTGCATGTTTTCTCCCTTCCTTCCTCTCAGGACTGGGGAG
>NW_004955427.1:18317104-18318710 GCF_000276665.1 Chinchilla lanigera | reverse complement strand
TCTTTCTTTTTTCTCTCTCTCTTTCTCTTTCTCTTTTTTCTTTCTCTTTCTCTTTTTCTTTCTCTTTCTCTCTTTCTCTCTCTTTCTTTCTCTTCCTTCCTTTCTTCCTTCCTTCCTTTTTTTTTGAGACAGAGCCTTTCCCATGGTAGGCTAGAACTTGCAGCCTTCCTGAGTGCTGGGATTACAGGTGTGCATCTGTACACTTGGCTCTTGCTGAGCACTTTCTAGGACAGGAAGTTGGAAGACCTTAGAAGCTGTGTTAGAATCAAGGTCTCCCTCGGCCGGTGAAGCAGACCACCATATAGCTCTTGCTTAGTGTAATCAAGGCCAAACCCAACACTAAAAAGCAAAGCAATAACAAAAGGCA
This sequence comes from Chinchilla lanigera, assembly GCF_000276665.1. Lineage (NCBI taxonomy): Eukaryota > Metazoa > Chordata > Mammalia > Rodentia > Chinchillidae > Chinchilla > Chinchilla lanigera. The sequence goes on along the minus strand of NW_004955427.1, from coordinate 18,318,343 downwards.
AAACAAAAACCAAAAACCCCAAAACTTTTAACCTTCTAACATTCCATTGTTTCTGTGCCACTCCCTCTGAAGTACAGGGAGAGGCTGTCTGAAGTTTCTTACTGGAGTGAAGGCAGTTCTTCCAAAAACAATGTAATTGTCTTGAACCCCCTCCCTAAAACCTCGTTACCAAGGGAAGAGTGACTGATAGAGTAGAAAATTAGAAACATCTCCCTTTATCTATTCTAAGTACTTGTACATCTTGTATTCTGAGGACTGCCAGCTGAGAGACTTTATCTTCATAAGGGAAGTAGAGTTCCTAATAGAGCTTTGACCCTATCTTCCAGCATTGGGTCCCTACTTCCCCAGAGCTCAGAGGTTATTTGTCCCAGGATATTGTGTATTCTTTGTGTCCATTCATTTCTTCTAGTCGTCTATTTCCCTCTCCCCTATGATGGGAGTATGTAAACTTCAATCATTTGGCCCTTCTTTGAGTTTCATGTTTAAATTTTTTTTTTAACTTTTTTTTTTTTGGTACCAGGAATTGAACTCAGGACCTTGCGCTTGCCAGACAGGTGCCTACACCACTGAACTATATCCCAGGCCCAAGTTTCATGTTTGGAAGTCTCACAAATTTGTGTGCCTTTTGTCCCGGGCATCTATTGTCAGTTTATTTCGCCAAGCTTGGACTTTGCCAGATAGAAAATTTCTTTTTCCTCCTTATTAGTGAATGTGTGTGTAGGGTAATAATTTATCAATATTTTTGCACTAAATAGTCCTTGTCATATCATTCATAAATGTGAACAATGGTGAATAATTTTGAGACCCTACCATAAAGAACAGTTAAATATGTCATGTAAATCACAAATTGATAAATTAAAATTTCTTTAACAAAACAAACTCTCCAGTCACCAAACATGTTTTTTTCAGAATGTTAATGCTAGAAGAATATTCATACCACACCTTGAAGTGAGTCACCATTTCAGTGGAAGCCTGGTTTCTCTGAAGACTCCCTAATGGTATTCCTCTGCTGCTATATTTGGACCCACCATTTTGCTTCTTGTCATGTATCACAAATTGTAAGTGTTTGCTTATTGGTTCTCCCAGTAGAATGAAAACTCCAGGAGAGTAGCATCATGACCATGTCTATCTTTTTCACCCAGTGTCTTCATTTTGTATCAAATGGGAATTCTCACTGCACAGTAGATGCCCAATGAATAACGGTTGAATGATTGAATGAATGAGTGAAAACAAATGATT
>NW_004955427.1:18297346-18316902 GCF_000276665.1 Chinchilla lanigera | reverse complement strand
ACAATTATATGTAGATTAAAATAATAACAGATGTGTTTGCCTTATGTACAGTTTTTGAATTTTCTGCAATTACACCTATAAATAGGAAAAGAAACCATGAAATACATATTCATAATGATTTCTCTGTAATATGTATCTTCCCCAACCAAAGTCGGTTTAAAATTCTTTGTAATTACCAGCATATTTCCTGTGCATGTTGCTATGTTTCATGCAGTTCCTTTTTATCTTAGGTTTATTCAGTTATTTTGTTTAGAAGAAAGTTAGGCCAACCATATATGTACACTATTTGTTTCAGTTACTAAGCCTATTCTTCCTTGATTAAATAAGAGGCACTTCTGACTGACTGCATTTGTTTTAACTGAACAGAGATAAACAGCAGTTGGATGCACCAAGCTGCCTCAACCTCATCTTTCTTATTGTGTCTCACAGAGCTCCGCACCTGCAAACCAGCAGTCCTCGAAGCAAGGGATATTTTTTTAGCAGCGGCTGCTCGTTTTTGCCGCTTCCTCTTTTTAAACGAACCCATCATGCCGAAGAAAAATATCCGTATGTGCTTCCCCCCATTTGGAAAAAATCAGAAGTGGAAATTAGCGTTAGCTGAATTCCACTGTAAGTGATAAATGCAGTAAGGGTGTAGAAAGGTCTGTGCGGGGACCGCCATCCCTCCATTCACAACTGCAACGTTCATAACAAGGCCATTTAGCCGATGCGTATTTTCCTCTTTTAGTATCTAACAGGTACCTGAAAAAGAGGTGGTTAGAATTACAAAGCAGCCTAATAATGCACCTTCTCTGAGCCATGACTGCTATTTGTGTCAAGAAAATAAAGCAGTGGAGAAAATGAAAGAGAGGGTATGGAGGGAGAAAGAAAGCCCTTGTAAGAGTTAGCTTTCTCACAGGAAAGGGAGAACTCACTGGAAATTACATTTCTTTATTAAAAAGTTAATGCTTTATGTCTTTGGTAAGATTATTATTTACAAAAAAAAATCAAACATTTCCAAGGTTTTAATAGGAGTTTTTGCCTCTTGGAGGCAAACCCCAGGACTCAACATATCACCTGTTCCCCTTCCCTCCTTTGGCCTCCCCTGCGCACCTTAGCACCTGATGCTGTTAATGTGCAGTAATGGTGCAGCGGCAGAGCATTTATGTTCCATTTCCCCCCAATATTATTAAAACTGCTCCATCACCGCCTGTAATGGGGGTGTCCATATTTTCTCTTGCCTGTATCCCTGACATGACGGAATGCCTGCCCTTACTACTATGCTATAATATGGAGGTAATTGAAACATAACTCACCCTAAATTACAGGCAATGTTCAGGCAAAGCCCTAGTGAGCTTCCTGGGGCTCATTATAAACAGAAGCTAAGTATTTCTTTAAGGGGAGTGGGAGGAGACCCAGAGCTTACTAAGAAAAAAATGGGAGAGGAAAGGAGATGAGAGAGGGAGAGGGAGAGAGAGACCAACTTAAAATCAAAGGAGGATGGAGCAAGTTTTCAACTACAGTGATTTTTCTCCCTTTCTCCTCCTACTGCACACAGTGAGCTTCTTAACTGGCTGAGGTCAGTAGCAACCTGTTACCACTGTTAGCTATATGGCTGTTTCCTGGGCAATCTGAACTCGTGATTTCCTTTGAGTTTCTAAGTGACTTCCCACGCAGTTGTTTCCTGGCCAAGGGACTCCTGGGTTAGCAGTATTTACCACTGGAAGTGGCCAGGGAATATGAAGTGGAGACTTCCTAAGACTGAAAAGCACAATAGGAAAGAGGCTGAGTTTTTCTGCACGTCTTTCAGTTTTCAAAATCTGAAATCTCAGCCACCGTCTTGGATTGTCTATTTGGAGCAAGTCTAAGTTCGAACACTACTAACTTTGAACCAGCTCTTTATCAGAAGTATGATCTACTCTAGTTTTCTCAGGAAAATAGGAGGGACGGTTAATTACTAAGCAAATGTGAAGTTCCTCTGCTTCAGAGTTGAGCGGGCTTCATTTGACTGAGTTCCATTCTCCCTTTCTCACACAGAAGGGCCTCTGTGAGACCCGCCCACCTTGTCCTCCTTCTCCCATTTCCCCTTTCAGGCACTGTTTCTAGGCGGCTGCTTAGTTCTCTTCATTTGAGCTAGTGAATTATCTTTGAGTTCTTAGCAGCTCATGTCTACTACCCCGGTCGTGTGAAATGCCAGGCTTTGCCCTGCCTTCTGAGTCCCAAGACTCCTCCTGGAGGGGGAGCACAGGTAGTGGGTGCGGGAAAGGAAACAGGGCAGTGCTGTCCATCCAGGCACTCTGTCTCTGCAGGTGTGTCAGCTACTCCTGCCTCTGTTTTTATAGTGGTTTATCAGGCACCTTGGTATGAATTGCCTAAGGAACTGAGTGCATTACTCTCTCCTGGAGACAGCCAGTATTTTGTCAGTGGCAAGAACTGAGGAACACATATGCAGATGGTGGAATGGGGGATTGCCCCTGCGCTTATCCCAAGGCTAAAACTAGCTTTAAAAGAAACAAACTGGTTTTAGTGTTCTCTAGCAGATGCTCACCATCGTCCTTGCTTTTCGTGGTTTTTCCCCTCAAAATTGCAGAAAGCCAGGGACATGATTTTAGAACTCAATATTCCCTTTCAACTTCCCTGTGTCAGGCCCTAAGAAGATTCATATAATTTTAAGTCATGTTTGTGCAGTAGCTTATTGAAAGGGTTCTTGCCTAGAATGTGTGAGTCCCTGGGTTCAATCTTTAGCACAGGGTTGGGGGTAAGATATAGGTCTTTTGACCTACATGGATCCCTTCCAATCCTCACATTTATTGAAGAATGGTCTAAGGGTAAAAGGGACCCAATGAAAGACACATAGTTAATAGCAGAAATTGTGAGTGAAAATTCCTTTTTCTCATTCTATGTTCTTTTCACTATATACCAAACTACCTTGACTCTACCTCTCGTTCCTAAAGGGTAGAATTTTAGTAACTATCAAATTGAAAATGATCTGTTGTCATATCCATAATGTAGTGATAATGACAGATAATAGCTTAATGTGTTGCCATATTTTAAGAATTTGCCATTGGATCAGTACCTAAGAATAACATAGAAGATTGAGTTTCTTAAGGTAGTACATGAAACACATATAGAGTAATATAATTTTGGGGTAGCCATAAGTGAAATTATATCATCTTTTCAACTATCCTCTTCCCTTTGGTTTTAATGCTGGGCTTGTTTGTGTGTGTTGGTGGAATGGTATGAATTCATGTAATAGAACTGACAACATTTGTGTTGCAAGTGATTTGAAATCTCATCTAGTCCAGACCCTTCTGAGATGCATTACCCAAGGCTACATATCTTGTTATTTGCATAGCTAGAACTTTACCCATGATAGCTGTCTCCTTGAACAATGCTTGATTTATATCATTAGGTATCTAATGATATGAAAACAAAGATGTGTATTAGAATCACTTGGACCACCTAGGAAATTTTTGAAAAAGATATCCTGTATATACACTCTTGTATGCATATACATGTATTAGGATATATGTGTATGTCCTTCAGGCCTCCTTCTGATTCTCTAGGACTAAAAAACATCCAGCACTGCATTTTAAAAAATTGTAATTTAGATACAATAAACACATAAATCTTAACTGTAAATGTCATGGCATTTTATACACACATATATACACATACCTGAGTGTCTACAGCAAAATCAACATAAATTAAGATTTCTTGTGTAATGGCTTGGATCCAGAATATCCCTGAAAGTATCTAAAGGCTTGGGAAGCAGGCTTCAGTACTACTGGGATGTGGTGCGACCTTTGGAGGAGGATCCTGCTTGGAGGAAACTAGGTTAATAGCAGTGGGCCTTTGAAGAGGATGTTAGAACTCTGGCCCCTCTCTCCAGTGATGCAAAAGCATCCCTATTCTGCAGTATCACTGACTTTGGTATTGTGAGACATTTAAAAATTGGCATGGAGAAATTACACATATTTATGAAGTACAAGTGGATATCTTGATATATTTATGTAACAATAATGATCAAAGCAGTATAATTTTAGGATACAAAATCAGGATTAAAAAAACAATAGCTTTTCTGTGCACAAATAATGAAATAGCTGAGAAAGAAATCAGGGAAACTATTCCATTCATACTAACACAAGGAATATCTAGGATTCAACCTGCTGAAGTAGGTCAAAGACCTCTACAATGAAAGCTACAGAACTCTAAAGAAATTGAAGAATATACTGGAAGATGGAAAGCTCTTCCATGTTCATGGATTGGCAGAATTAATATTGTTAAAATGACTATATAGCAAAAGTGATTCAGTGAAATCTCCGTCAAAATTGCACTGTAATTTTTCACAGAACTAGAAAAAAGAATCCTAAAATCTATGTAGAGATGCAAAAGACCTGGAATAACTAAAGCAAACCTAAGCAAAATAAGCAAGCCCAGGAGCAGCACAATACTCATGACTTTTATATTAAATTATATTATAAAGCTATAGCCACAAAAATAACATGGCACTGGAACAAAAATAGGTGCATGGATCAATGGAAAAAAATAGAAGACGCAGAAACAAATCCATGCAACTGCATCCACCTGATTCTGGAGAAAGGAGTCAAAAATACATGGTGGAGAAAACATAACATCTTCAACAAATGGTGCTGGGAAAAGTGGCTATCTATCTATCTATCTATCTATCTATCTATCTATCATCTATCTAAGTGTGTGTGTGTGTGTGTGTGTATATATATATATATATATATAAATAAATATATATATATATAAAAAACTATCCATATATATAATCCAAATATTGATTATCCATATATATATATGACTGGAACTGGATGCCTATTTTTTCCTTTAAAGACTCAGTTCAAATTGGATACTTGGTAAAATATTTGAAACTTTGAAACTTCTACAAAAATCAGAGGAAACACCTCAAGTCATATACCTAAGCAATGTCTTGCTATGTAGGGCTTAAATAGCACAAGAAATAGCAACAATTAATAAACAGGATTACTGTGTATCAAATTAAAATGTTTATGCACAGAAATGATAAAAACAATAGAATGATGAGATGGCCTATGGAATGGGAGAAAAATCATTGCCAGTTATTTTCCCAACAGAGGAATAATATTTAGAGTACACAAAAACTCAATCCCCCAAAATTAAATAGCCCAATTAATAAATGGGCAAAGGAACTGAACAAACAATTCTCAAAAGAAGTACAAATGAATAATACATTTATGAAAAGAAAAGTTCAAGGTCTTTAGCCATTAGAGAAATACAGATCAAAACTACACTGAGATTCCATCTCACCCTAGTCAGAATAACTATCATCCAGAATTCAAAAACCAGTAAATGCTAGTGAAATATGGGGGAAAATGAGCACTTCTAAACTGCTGGAGGAAATATAAAAGAGTACAGCCACTATGGAGAGCTATGTTATTTTCTGTAAATGAAATAACTGTTCTTTACGGAGGCTCCAGGGCATGCAAAAGACTGTAGGGAGACAGTTCTCTTGGCCTCTGATTGAAATCAGCACCTATCTTGTAAGTGCCGGTTGTCAGGGTCCATACAACTTATTTTTTTTTAATAACCATTTGAACTGGTGTAAAGAGATATCACACCGTGGTTTTGGCTTGTATTTATCTGATGACTAGAGATACTGAACATTTTTTTCATATATCTGTTAGCCAGTGTATGCTTTTTTTAATTAATTAAGTTTATTGGTACATTTTAAGTCTACCCAATGATCACATTTGTCATAGGGAATTTGCATTTGTGCATGATATATCTTGATTCTTTTTTTCCCCATTTCCCTACTCTCCTTTCAGCCCCTCTTCCCCTCCTTATTTACAATAGCTTTGCTTGCATTTTCCTTTCTTTTCTCATTTTTTCTTTCCCCCTCTTCCTTTCTCCCTCCCCCATCTCCAGTTCCCCTTCCCATTTGAATATTTTCTTCTTATTTCACAATATCCATTACATATTGTGGTCTTTATTTACATGTTTGGTTTCTCATGGTGTTTACACATGTGTATCTAATTTATTTCATTTAAGAGTAGCATGTCAAGGTGCATCCACTTGCTAAGAGATGTCTCATATATCTGTCTTTATGGATAAGCAGTACTTTATTGTATATAAACAAAAAAACCACATGTTCTTTGTCAAAACATTGGTTGATGGGCATTTGGTCTGTTTCCAAGATTTAGCTGTTACAAACTGTGCCACCCTAAACAAGGGTGTGCTAATATCATTGTGGTATGATGCTTTCAGTTGTTTTGGGAAGATACCCCATAGAATGAGTTTGGGAGAAGGTTTTCTTCTTTATTTAGTTCATAAATGTGGTATTTATTCTTTTTTTTAAATGTTTGGTAGAATTCAGCTCTAAAGCCATCAGGTCCTGGACTTTTATTAGGAAATTTCTTATTGCTATGTCAATTATATGACTCTTCTTAGTATGTTTACATTTTCTATTTCTTATTGACTCAATTGGGATAGTTTGTGTGTACCCAAGAATTTAACCATTTCTTGTAAGTTTTCAAATTTTCTGTTGTTATTAACACATAGCAGTTTTATATGTTCTTCAAAGAGTAAAACTACAGATTCCATTTGACCCAGCTATTGTCCTTTTAGGTATCTTTTTCAAAGAATTAATTGCATCATATTACAGTGATACATGCATATATGTTTATAGAAGCACATTTCATGATAGGTGAATCTTGGAAGCAGAATTTACACCCATCAACAGATAAATGGATAAGGAAAATGTGGAATTTTCATGTAACAGAATACCACTCTGCCATAAACAAATATAAACCTGAGTCTTTCATGGGAGGAAAATAAGAGAAACTTTAGGTTATAATATAAAGTGAAAGAAGTCAGACCCACAAGTTTAAACATTATGTAATTTCTCTTTTATGAGAAACTGAAATTATAAATAAAGAGCAAAATAAAAATAGACAATAGCAAGCAGGGGCATTGAGTTTTCTCAAATGCCAAGGGGATCAAGAGATGGAGGGAGGTGAGGAAAAAGAGGGGAAGAGGATGAAAAAGGAATTAAGATGCGTTATGTACATGGACCAGCTCCGCCCAAGAGAAGTAAACATTATGTACCACAGTATGTACTAACAAAAAGTATTGAGTAACAAAAATATGTTTGTTAGGTAAAATTGGTCTTTAGGGTATTGTAACTCCAATTCTTTTAAAGCTTGGGTAATCTACCTATTGATGAAGGTGGGATTTTGAAGTTCCCAGCTACTATCACTTTATACTATTATCTCTGTCTTTAGATTTAGTAACATGTGCTTTATATATTGCTGTGCTTCTGTGTTGTGTGCATACATTTAAACTATTGGGTATCCTCACTAAGCTGATGTAATATTATATAATATTTTCCTTCATCTATTTATGTAGATTTTACTTAAATAATATCCACTATAAATACAGCTATTTCTGCTGACTTGGGTTTCCATTTATTTGAGATTTGTTTCTGCAGTTTGATCACTTACAGTCTATCTGTGCCTTTTTCGGTGAAGGTTCTTGTAGGCATTATATGGTTTGGTCTTCTGTTCTAATCTCTTCAGGAAGTCTGTATCTTTTAATTGTAGGATTTAAGCCACACATTCAAGTTACTTTTGTCAGTCAGTCTTCTTATTCCTATCATTTTTTGTATGCCCTATGAACTTTTCTTTATCTCCTTTTTTGTGATGCTGAAGATAAAGTCCAGGGCTTCACACATGCTAGGCAAGATTTTGGACCCTATAAATGTATGTCCACTGCCATTCTTTCCCCTTCCTTTACTGTAAATCTTTGCATTTGGCAATTTTCTATAGTGATAAGGTTTAGTGATTTTCTTCTTTTTATTTTGTGCATATGTTCTGTTAATCAGTGAGTTTTATACTTTTGTGTGTTTTCATGATGTTAGGTATCATTTGTTTTCTTCTATAGGTTTGAATCCCTGAAGCATTTCTCATAAGGGTGGTCTAGGGAAACATTTTCTTTTCTTTTTCAAATCTGAAGGACAGCATTTCTTGGTGTAGTATTTTTGGATGGTATTTGAAATATCTTTCATCATTTTAAATATGTCACCTCATTCTCTCCTGGTCTTTGGGGTTACTGCTGAGAAACTCATAAACAGTACAATGAGAATTCCTTTATGTATGACTTGATGCTTTTTCTTTAGCTTTACTTTTTTAATATTTGGCTCTAATTTTTGACAGTTTAATTATAAATATGCATGGTGAAGACCTCTTTAAATTTAATTTGTTTGGGAAATTTTGAGATTCTTGTATCTGGATTTTCACACTGCTTCTAACACTAGGGACATTTCCAGGAGTGATTTCATTAAATATGCTCTCTGCTCCCTATCTTAGTCTTCTTGGAATTTCCAATCTGAATATTCTAATATTCTAAGCTGAATATTCAATTTTTCTTGTCCCCAAAATCTTGAAAGCTACCTTCACTCTTTTTTCCCTTTCAGTGTGGACAATTTCAAAATATCTATTTAGAAGTTCAAATTTTTTTCCAGCTGTTCTTGTGTGCTGCCAATATTCTCTATTATATTTTATTCAATGCTTTATATTCTTCATTCCAAGATTTTTTTATCCTTAATGATATCTACCTGTTTGTTAAATTCTCATTCAGATCATGAACACTTTTCTTTCTGTTGGATTATGTGCTTGTATTTCCTCAGACCTCACTGAGTTTCCTAAAGACCATGGTTTTGCATTCCTTTTCAGGCTATTCATAAATGTCCATTTCTTTGGGGTCAGTTACAAAAGAGTTATTGTATTCCTTTGGTAATGTAATGTTGCCTTTCCCACTCATGTTTTTTGTGCCCCTGCCTTGATTTCTGAATGTCCAAAGAGTCAACCAATCACCTCTTCCAAACTTCACAGAATGAGCTTCAGAGGAAAAAGATTTTCCCTTGCAGATAAGACTTAGTGCACTAATCAGGAGAGCAGTGGCTCCCTTTGCTAGAAAATGTTGTCAGATAGTCTGTGTATGCAGCACCACGTTCTTCAGTCCCTGAGACAGTAAGGTGCAGTAGCATGCAAGATGCTGTGAGAGCAGGTGCAGCAACAACAAGGACTCTGAAATGATGGGGATCTTTGTTATGAGTCTGCAGAGCTTGGGACAACCCAGACATGACTCCACAGCCTGGAGAGGAGGATGGCTCAGCAGTTCGGTCTCTGAGGTCTAGTCCAGGTCCAAGAAGGGAAAATACTAGAGTTGTCTGATCCGTATGGACAGGGTGTCCCAGCAGCACCAATGCTCTGTTTTCCTAGGCTATAGAATGCTATGTCAGCACAGCCCTAAAATGGACAGGTGCTTGGCTCAAGCAAGGAAACAAGTTCCAAAGTGCATCAAGCTGGTCTAGTCCGCTGCCACTTCAGCTCTGACGTGGATGCTGTCGCTGCCCTGGGTAACCAAAGCCATTTCCTCTGGGACAATTTGCAATGTCAGCTCACGCCTGGAGGATGGTATTCGCGGTGATCCGTTTGAACCTTATTTTTTTAGGTGAGAAGAGAAGTAAATTGCTCAGGATCAAATAGTTGGTTTTTCACAGAGATAAGATTAGAATAAAAGGGCCAAGCCTAGCTCAGTGTGTTTTTATACCAAATTCCATGGTCAATAAAAACTTTGGAAGAGTGAATGGAAGGCAGAAAAGTGGGACAATAATAAATAGGTAATCAGAAAGCTCTCCCGTCCCTCACAGAAGTGTGGGCTGGCTAGAGTAGAAGAGAGCACATATTAGAAAGAATTTTCTAATAAATGGCACCCAAAATAAAATTTAATGTCAATTAAAATAGTTTATTGGGCTAAACTCATTTTTAAATCTGTCAAATGCTAAGCCCTATAAATCTAAACACTGCAAAATAATAAAGCAACTATTCGCCTAAGGAATGCAAAAGAGCATGTAGAAAATTTGAGCATTTGTGCATGATCAACCCAATCCATTATTTATTTGCAACTATTGTAATTAGCAATGATGTATTATCAAAGCAGCTACTTTTGAAGAATAAATCAAATAACTATCTCGAGGTTTGGGACAGGGAACATTGAATTCTGCTTGGACATAAAATCTCTGGATTGAACCTTGTATGCCAATCTCCATGTGTCTGATGTGGTATGAACAAGAGGGGAAACCCATTGCTGTAGAATAATTAAATGAAAAGTACTTTCTGGATTTAAAATATGCTTAATATGGTCCCATGGTTCAACAGTCTTGGCTATGTGCCTGATCCTCTTTCCACATATTTCCTTTGTCTTATACTATGGCCGCACCAAATTACTGAATCTGCCGTACCAGGTCCTGAATCTTTAGTTCTGTTTTCTCCCATTCCCAGGTTATGCTCAAGCTCATCAGATTCCTCCCTCTTTCCATTTGCTTTCCTTTATCACCATCCTCTCAGTAGCTGTTGACTTCTCCTGAAGTATTTAGTTCGTATCTCCTCTGTGGTGTCGCCCTCCCTTGTGCCAGCATTTGGATAACTCTCTTTTCTTTTTGCTCCATGACATACAGGGGCACAAAAACTTCTTCATTCCATCTTTAATGCTGATCTATAAATTGCCTGGTAACTGGGTCTTCTCTACTAGACTCATCACTCCTCTTTTCTTAAATGAAATCTCACGATTTTACTCAGACTGGTCTCCACCTTATGAACTCAGGTGACTTCATCTCAGCCTGCCTCAGCATTCTTCGTGACTGGGACAGTAGATGGGCGCCTCCACACCAGGCTCAGACCCAGCACTCCCAAGGATAGAGACTGCTTCTTGTTCTTCTGGGCATCACTGGGCTTGGGATACTTAACTTCATTCAGTTAAAAGAATTGTTGAATAAAGAACCAGATGTTCTAATCTCTGTATCTAAAGTTTGTGATTGCTTTGGTCTTACGATGGCAATGGATGGGAATAGTCCATGGTCTGGACTATTTGACATCACAGGAGAGAGACTAAATGTCCATGTTTATTTCTCTAAATTAAGCAGGCTCTCTTACAATGGGATTTAATACAAATCAGAAAGGGAAAAAAAAATTGGAGACAACAGCTTGCTAATCAGAAGGCTGAAGTAGAGTGTATCCCCCTGTGCCCAATGGCCCTTCTTTTTATCATCTGAAATGAAGAGAAACATTTCTCTTTCCCTGTCATCAGGCTTATTATTCAATCATGTGTAGAGCTATCTCTCAGGCACTTGCCTTGGGACTTGTCATAAACTCTGGAGAGCCCCCTCTAACGCAAAGAATCAGGCAGCTTTTGATGATGTTGTTCTATGGTCCTCATTATCCCTCCAGCAGTAGTGATAACACTTCAGAGATGAAAAGGAACAAGATAAAATAAAAAATAACACTAAGAGAAAAGCAAAACTGAGCTCACTTTTTCACAGACAGCATGTAGGGGTTGGACTACTGGCACAGAACTGCAAATCACACGTAAAAGTGGACAGCAAAAATCAAGGGAGAAAAGTCCATTCTGGTCTACCAGAGAAGCAGCTGGAATCCTTACCAAAAGACATAAAACCTTAAAAGAAAGAAAAAAGAAACAGTACAAAAATTGGCAAGCTGTACACTTCTGAAAAAGGCTCTGTGAAGCAGAACTAGGTTTGGTATTTCCATGTGGAACTTGGATAACAGTCAGAGCTGAAAAATTATCATAGAATTTAAAATATGTTTAATAACTTTTTATTGCATGTGGACATTAATAAACTACAATATGCCTTAGTGACACTTTAAGAAATTAATTTATTACCCTAGTGTTTGTTAATTAGTTATATATCTTGGCTTTTGAATTGTAAATTTACCATTTTCCTATTATGGATTTAGTAGTTCCTTTGTGATTTGAATAAGTTCTTTATTTAAAAAAAGGTTATCACTCCATTGCTTAAAATTTTCCATTTGAAATACAATTTGTGATATTTGTGATATTTGTGATACACACTTGAAAACTAAGTGTGTATCAAAAAACTAAAATTTGATATACATTTATTTACCTAGGAACTGTTACTTGAACCATTATCATGTGCTGGCCATGATATGAGGCACTAGGATAAATCAGTAAATGAAACAAACCACACTCCTGTGCTTGAGAAGCTTATATTCATGTGTGTGTTTGTTCATTTTTATATTAGTGTGGAAAATAAGTGGCAAGCAAAACACACAATGTTAAAAAGTGATACAGAGGCCATATAAAATAGAAAAACAGAACATGAATAGAGTGCTACAGGTAGGTGTGGGCGTCAGATTGTATTACTACATAGGATGGTGGGGTAGCTTTTCTGAAGTGTGATATTTGAACAAAGACTTGAGAATGACCCTATAGTTATGTGAGTAGCTGAGAGTAAGATGTTCTAGAAATATCAAGAAAACTGCCTATGGCAGGAACATACCTGTTTATGTTCAGGGATACCAAGAAAGCCAGTATATCTGGAACAGAATAAGAATTTTAAGAGATGAAGTCAAAAAGAAAAGACAGTCAATCATGCAGGACTCTACAGTTCATTGCAGGAACTTTGGTTATTTTTCTAAGTGAAATGGGAAACACTGGAATGATATGAATTTGGTTTTCTCAATCTGGCGGCTAGATTGAGAAAAATTCCTGCAAAAAGATAAATAAGAACAAGAAAACTTATTGGAAGACTAGTATTAATTTCCTATTGCTGCCTTAATGCATGAGCACAGTCATAGTGTCTCAAAGCAACACAGATTTATGACCGCTGAGGTGTAGAGGACAGGAGTCTAACAGGCATCTCACTGGGCTGGAATCAAGGACCACAGGGCTGTGTTTCCTCTGGATGATCTGAAGATAATCTGTGTCATACAGTTCATAGAGGTTGTCTGTATTACTTGGCTCCTGCCTCCCTGCCAGAAATTCCATCACTCAACCTCTGCTTCCTTCGCTCTATTTGTTCTGACTCTGACCCTTTTGCCTCCCTTTTAGAAGTGTCTTTTGATTAGGGTAGGTCCACCAAGATAATGGAACATAATGTCCCCATCTCAAAATCTTTCACTTAAAGACATCTTCAAAGTCCCTTTTGTCATCTACAGTAACATAGCCACAGGTTCACAAGAGCAGGACATGAACATCTGCACATTATTCTATTAAGCAGGCGTGTTAGCAACACAGGAAGGCGGTGGTGGTGACCTGAATTAGTACATCCCAGTTAAGATAGTGGGAAGTAGTTGGATTTTAGATATTGTTTTGAAATGAAAGCTAGCAGTATTTCCTAATGGATTATGTTTGGAATACAGAAAAGAGATGAACCAAGCAAGATTACAAGTTTCCATACCCTGATGATCTTGAGTTCAGTGAAAGTACTGGCTATGTCTGTCTTTATCTCTCTATTTCTAAGGTCTAACCTAGTACCTGACATACAGTGAATTCCTAGTAAGTATTTGCCAACTTAAAATTATTTATTGTAAATATATAGGATTAAAAACAACTAGAAAATAGAGGAAAAAAACCTAGCAAAACATACCCTGAAAGCTAAAAACTTAGCTTTTGTATTTTTTACGAGCACATTTCTTTTATATTTTTCTGGCACTATTATCCTGCATATTAAATATATTTTAAATTGACATTTTTCAGTGTTTATACTTTTCCTTGATATCAATTTTTACAGTGTTTACATTTTTCCCTTCAAAAATGTCCAATAATTTATAGAATCACTCCCTTATCATTGGATATTCAGATAGTTTTAGCATTTTTGTTAATACAAAGTATATAGTTATATTTTTATTTGAACATTTCTCTCATTTTATATTCTTTTTTTTTTTTGGTTTTTCTCCGGTACCGGGAACCTAACTCACGACCTTGCGCTCGCCAGGCAGGCGCTTTGCCGCTGAGCTAAATCCCCAGCCCTCTCATTTTATATTCTTGGGATAGAGTTCCAGAAGCAAAATTACTGACATTCACCATAAATTTTGTTGCTGATTACCAAGTTACTTATGAAATGATTGTTCTAATTTCTATTGTTGAAACTAATGTCTGAATATATGAACATTTATGGATTCTTTCCAGTAATAATTATAGTCACTGAAAGATATCTGATGTTAGTAAATGAAAAATTGTGTTTCATATTTTTAAAGTTGTGAATACCTTTTCATTTTTCAACTAGCTGTAGCTCCTCTTTTGTGAATTATGTTTTCTTTGATCTCCTATTTTGGTAGTTTTTTCATATTGGTATTTTGTAAGTCTTAGTTACTAACGAAGTCTCAAAACATAAAATAGCTTCTTACACAATTTAATATGTTAGGAAAATGTATGCATGACATCCAAAGGCCAGTAAAGTTAAATACAGTATGGATGGACAGAGGGTCATATTATATCCATCAAAGCAGGTTTGTGAGACCATGGCCAGCAAACTAGTCTTGAGACATTTTGCTGCATGTCATCTGAATAGGGACCAGTAATGAATATCTGTGCAAGAAAGACTGTGAAGGATTGCTTTGCTAATGGATTTTTTAAATGAAAAATTGGAACTTTATTTTTAAATGAATATAAACCATTTTTTTTCTTGGAAAACAGTTCAAATAAACTTGGCTCATACAAGTCATAAATAATAAAAGTAATCTACAAAAGAGTGAACTAAATAACTTGATAAATTGCAAAGGGGGCAGAAGGCATTATGGATGTCATGGGACAAGCTGTTTCTACCTTTTCTCCACTCTTCAATTAATATCTGCAGAAATAAGCAGCACATTAATATATCTTGAGATGATGCTATATTAGGCACTGTTGTAAACATGGATAATGACTTAGAAACTACTTATCTGGAATTTGAAAAGGTTACAAATATGGACTCAAATCAAAATGAGATTAAACTAGGAGAATGTAAACTAGTACATCTGGGAAGAAATTGAATCAGATTTACAGTCCTCCTGAGAAATCTGGTAAGTGAGAAGATATGGAGCAAGTAAGTAGCTAAATAAAAATAAATGTATAATGTAATATTGGTACAAAAATAGTTAATGTGATCTGAGCTACAAAAACAAAAATAATTGAAAAAGAGAAGAAAATGAAATAGGAAACTGTAATCAAATCTATTCTTGAGAGTTTGGAGGTTGCTCCTCTATGAAACAGTTTGATAGTCAAGTCAGCTAGTTAGAAATGGAGTTACTCGGAGGAAGAGACTATAATGAACAAGATAGATTTAGGTAAAACCTAAAGGACCCACGGACAACATGGCAAAGTGTGTTGCTAGTCTTGGCAACTCAGCCTAAGCTTGCAATCATTTGGTTTGAATTCAATTGATTCAATGTCAATTGTTCTTGGTGGCCCCTTCCTGTGCATTATAATTTCCATTACCATTGTCCTCCTCTTGTCTCTCATTCGTTCTTAATTTATCCCCCCTTTGCTGGTTTATTTCTCTTTTGCTCATGCTATGGCTTTAGGCTAGAAATCACTTGCTACTTTCTCAATCTAAAAAAAAATATAACAAATACAGAAGGTGGAAAAAATTGCTCATCCTTCAGTTGTAGTTCAAATGCCATTTCTTGGCTACCTGATGTGAAATAGCCCTACTCATCAAGTTACACTTAATTTCCTCCTTCTTGAAGCCACACCAGTTGCATTTATTGCATTAGTTCATTAGTTACATTTTTCTTTCCCCATAAATTTGGAGCTTTTTCATGGGCAAGAAACAATTTTTCATCTATTTAGTCCATTTTCTATTAACAACAAATTGTGCACGTGTTTACAAAACAAAGTAATTAATATATGTTTATTGAAATAAATTTAATGTCAAAAATGGAATCATTACTTCTAAAAGTGAGGGCCAGCCTGAGCAGCAAGTGATTTTACCAAGAATTGGTCTCTGGCCCAGGTCCTGTGACCCATATGTCAGGCACATTCAGGAAACTCACTTCCGCAGAGGACAAGGATGGCTGTGTTCCAGGCCCAGCGGTAGTTCCTCTACACACCTGCACCAGTTTGTGTTAGTCACCTTTCTCTGATTATAACAAAACATCTGATATAAGCAATCTAAAGGAAGAAAGGTTTATTTTATTTTGCCTCTTGGTTTCAGTTCATGGGTGACTCGTTCCATTTCTGTGGGTCTGCGGTAAGGCAAAATATCATGGCTATGCGCCAGAGGACAACCACTCACTATATGCAGCCTGGAAGCCAAGTGAGAGGGAAAGTGCCAGGGAGGAAGAGACCAGATATAATCTCCCAAATCACACCCTTATGACTCCTTCCCTTCAACTAGACCACAGCACTTCACTCTCCATCTTCTCGCAATAATGCCATCAAATTGTAAACTCATCAATAGAGCAGTACGTTGGTGGGGTGAGAACCCTGTGATCCAGTTCTCTCTGGAAACGCCCATAGACACACCCAGAAATGTTTCACTGATTTTCTCAACCCAATCAGGTTGACAGTCGTGCTTTCCCTCCACACTCTTGGGCCCTCATAACGACTCTGTGATGTGTTATGATCAGCCTCATCTTGCAGATATGAAAACCATAGATAGGAAATGTAACTAGAAAGGGGTGAGCAAGTTTTACATCTTAATGCGTCTGATTATAATATCTATAGCTTAATTTTGATTCCTTCTTAGTTTATTTATTGTTTTCTATTATACACTGTTTCCCCTCTGGTGTCACTGCTTTGAAGCACAAATATAACTACTGAGTATGAAAGTAATTCAGTTCATATGGCGTCCAATATTATAAACTCTAGGAATCTTTCCTACTATCCCTTACACTTCTACTGAAGAATTGTGCATGTTGTACTTTATATTGTGTGTTGGGGGGTGTGGGGCAAGGGAATCTTAAACATTAAGGAGAAGCAAAATAAAAACTAGAATTTCTTCCATCTGTTTTTTATCTCCATATTTATCTGCTAGATATAGCTCTTGGTGAAACTAAAATATTGAAAGGATCTACTTTGAAATGATTGGTAAATGTCAACAAAATCTTAAAAATCTATAGGTATGCCAATTCTTCTCATTTTAGAAACCATGAAGGATGTGTCAAATTATAGATAACAAGGAGTGTCTATAATAACAAATACGATGACATATGGAAAAAGTTTGAATTAAGCACAATAACAAAAATTATGATAAAAATTTCCCATCTCTCTAAGAAAATCATAAACTAATGATCCAAGAAAGTTGCTGGCAGCTACAAACTGGGTCCCAATCACTATTTTATGTTCAGGTCAAATGTTTTCAGATTCCACACATGACAGTAAACGTGCGGTACTTGTCTGTATTTCAGTGTTTAGCATGATTCATTTAAAACAGTGTTCTTCAGTTCCATCAATTTTGTTGCAAATGACAGGATTTCATTCTTCATCAAGGTCAAGTAATATTCCATAGTATGTGTATATCACATTTTTATATATTCATCTGATAATGGGTGTACAGGTTGATTCCAAATTTAGAGTTAGGCACACTGAGAAACAAACCCCAACTTGTCCTTGTGTTTCAGTCCCTATGCCCCAAATATAGGTATGTGGGAGGAATGGGACCTGAATCCAGACAGATTCCGTGAATCCTTTTCATGACTTCATTGTACTCACTTTCTTATGTAACAAAACATCGCAATGCAACATCAAGAATTATGGCCTTCCTTAAAAGAAGTCTGTTGGGCATTGCAGGCTGAGTGGGATATATAAATAATATATAACCACAATTATATACATATATATTATATAATTGCAGATATTCTGCACTATTCTGCATGTATTGTATGCATACTACGGTATGGTGTGATGATAATGGGTGAAGGTTGTTGTGCAGATTGATAGTGGAACAAGATAGGACCATACAGCTAGAACCAAAACCATATGCGCTGCTGTGGTACATAAAATGTGGGATATGTGTGTAGGAATGTGGGGCTCTGTTTGAACTCAGAAGGGAAGACTCATGTGCAGGAATGAATTTATACAGGCATGGCAGTCCAGGCCAGTCCAGTTACATTTCTCTGTCTTTAAGGAATAGCTGTGAGTGAATCTTTGTATCATTTTACTCAGGATGATCATCTACAGAATAACCTGGCTTGGAAAACTTGAGTCACATGGACTTAGGATTTGTAGGCTGGGCATATTTTATGTTTACAAAGAGAAAAGTAGAAGAATATTCAAAGGAGGGGAAATGTAAATTTCTAAACAAATCTATTTTTAATATTGCCATTATTTTAGGTTCTTTATTTAAATATATCAAACTATGTGATGGCAATTTAACACTTAATCAATAACACCAACAGCAGACAGGCTATCCCCTGCCTATGATTAGAATAGCGACAACTACCTCACAATATCCTCAGATACTCACTGAGGTCTCCATACTGTGAAAGGTTCTGTAAATGTCTCAGGTCGATCTTATGTGGTCTAATGAGGTGGCCCTAGGAGAGGAGAGGGAGGGCTTGAGGGAAGGAAGTGGCAAAAGCATCACAGAGCACAGATTTAGAAAAAATTATACCAACTGAAAGAAATCTAGAAATAGAAAATATTTAACCATTGGCTTTCTTTGTAATCCTAATGTATTTGAAAACGTGCACCTTTATCTCTCAAAGGATGACTTTGATTGGGGTACATTATCAGTTTTTCTAATTCTCTGAGATTAGGCAGATAAGATGCTGGGTTAGTTTTCCCTCCTGAGCAGTCTTACAACAGCATGTATCAATGTCTGCACTATTGACATTTTGTGCTAATTACTTCTTTGTTGTGAGGCTATGTAATAAAATGTTTAGCAGTATTCTTGGTTTTATACCCAGGAGATGTCATTAAAATCCTTTCCCCAGTTGTAACAATCCAAAATGTCTCCAGAAATTAGCAAATAGTCCTCTGGAGGCAAAATCCCCTCAACCTCCCCGTGCATTATAAGGTCACCAATGATCCAGCTACCTGTTCATCTCCTTTCCATTGTGTGCCACCAAGCCAATTATCCTCTGTGACACCTGCCACCATCACCATTCTGTTGGAAAGATTGCCATGATCTGTCACAGCTGAGGTTCAGGGATCTCAGCGCTCTGCTGGTTGATATTAGTTCCTCTTTGACTCTGACCAAACTCCTGAGCAATTAAAATGGAGCTATTGTTTCTAAACATGTTGTTTTTAGAACTGAGCCATATGGATTATTCTACTAAGCCCTAATATTTCCTAATAGTTTCTAATTTTTAATTGGGAGCAAATTTAGGGTTCATGAAATTTCAAGCTTATTAAAGTTAGTGTCTGGAAACTGCCTTTTATTTATTTATATCTATATATTTATTTATTTTTACTAGCATTAGATTGCCCCAAGGGATCATAGTCTCCCTCATTTTAGTTTAAAAAAGTGTGTACTTTATATGGACCAACTTTCTGCTTCCAGAATTCCTGTCTTGAAAGTACTAAGCACACAAATTCTTTTTTTTCTTTCTTTTTCTTTCTTTCTTTCTTTCTTTCTTTGTTTGTTTCTTTATTTCTTCTCTTCCTCCTGCTCCTCCTCCTCTTCTTCTCCTTGTCCTCCTCCTCCTTCTTCCTGTTCCTCTTCCTGTTCCTCTTCTTTTTCTTCTTCTTCTTCTTCTTCTTCTTCTTCTTCTTCTTCTTCTTCTTCTTCTTCTTCTTCTTCTTCTTCTTCTTCTTCTTCTTCTTCTTCC
>NW_004955427.1:18276251-18297241 GCF_000276665.1 Chinchilla lanigera | reverse complement strand
CTTCTTCTTCTTCTTCTTCTTCTTCTTCTTCTTCTTCTTCTTCTTCTTCTTCTTCTTCTTCTTCTTGTTTTTATAGGTTAGAAGGATTTCACTAATTGAAGAATTTCTTGATTGTTTATAGTTGCTGTTTTGACTTCCTTGGTAGATTGCTGCTAAATTAATGTACCTTCAGGATGTGGAAATTATTGTCTATGTGGATTTCATCAATAGCTTCTTTATAAATGTATTCAGTGGGCCATACAGATAAGCACACAACTGGTGAAAACAGTTCCTGAGATTTCTCTCATGAGATTTGTCTGTGATCCAAACACTCTTTTTAATCAAATTATAGACAGATTTCTCTGAGCTCTTTTTTGACTAGATCCTGTTCATGAGATTTTTCTTTTTTCAAGATCCTAGTAATAGCAACAATCCTGATCAATCAATATAAATAGAATCCCTCATCCTCGATATCTGATCAAATTTCCTAATCTCCTGCTGTATCCCTGGGGACTTCTGGCCAGTCTACCCTGCTGTTAGCCAGATCCTTGGTTGATCAATTTAGCAAGAATCTAGCCTTACCATGGAGGTTTCCTCTTAGTATTTTCCATTAGTCAACCCCTATAACCTGTGCCTAGTGTATAAATCTCTGCTTGTTCTTGTTATATTTGAAATTGAGCCCAGATCTCTACTGAAGTCTTTTTACCTCATTGCAATAGTTCCCGAATAAGATCAATTTTACCATGCCAACTACTGTCCAATTTTACTTTTCTTTGAGTCCTACTCAATTATTAAAAACTTGCTGTAATCAGTGCCTGGGGTCTTCTATTTGTCTATGACAATGTCTTGAGGAATTCTTCAATTTAAAAATGTACAGAGTACAAATTGTTGACTGAGAAGAATGAAAAGAGATGCATCTGTGAAAATAAGCCATGCTTATTAATGTTCATAGATGATATTAATTATATATTAATGTTCATAGGTGTCTGGAAAGCCCACTAAAATGATCTAAATGCTTTAGAGATAAAGTAGCTTCAACAGAAGTAGCCTACTCTGAGGTAAGGAAGTCCAGGCAGGCAAACAGCCTCATCTGAGTCTTCACAAATGGGGAATAAAGGGGAATTTTAAAGAGAAGGGAATGGCCCTCCAATGAAACTCATTTCCACCATTGTTCTCTGAGGCTTTTGCTGGGTCATATGAAAATGACAAAGTACCTATTGTCTAATTTCTAAAAGCTACTCAAATTTGAGCACCAAGCAGCTTTTTGTCTTGTAAATGAGTCAGAACAAAAGCAATAGGTTGAAGCAGGATTTCTAAGCATATTAATTTGAGGGGAGTTTCTTCAAGAAAAAGAAACAAAAATAGGCAATGACTTCAGAAGAGATGATGCAAATGAAGGAACCTAAAATTCAAACTTCATCATTATCATAATACACACGATGTGGACTGAAACAGCTTGCTTTACCTTCCCCCTCAACTTCGTTGCTGAAATGTCTGAAATCAAAGATGTATCACAGAGGCTAAAAGTGTAACTGAGTGGTAGATGGCATGCTTAGCATATTTGAGAACCTGGGTTCAACACCCAACACACACACAGACACACACACACACAGACACACACACACACACACACGTATTTCAGGAAGTGAAAAATCTCTGAAGTGTGATTTGTACCTGGGGCAGAGAAGCAGAGGATAAAGAACAGAGTGACCAGGGATCTCAAGTTGCCTCTCCACTGATCTGTGTGACTTGTCCTGTTATTGTTCAGTAGAAGAGAAATATTTCATATGGGATCCAGGACTGCAACATGTATTGGTAAAGCACCTTAGTAATCTTATAAAAATTTCTAGAGTCAAGATGAATTCACCAATAGTTTGGTTGGGAAATCTTAGCCAGAGAATACCCATTTTATTACTTATGTTGCGATGCTTTTTAAAGTGGTTTGGTCCAGGTCTGATGCTCAAATAAGGGTGAAATGCATTTAAAAATGAAGGAAGATTTAGACCCTATGCTAGGAAGTCAGCCTAGAAAAATGTTATGACACAGATAGGATATGCAAGCTTGGACTCAATGAACTTCAAATGAACTGAGATTCCTTCTGTCAAACACACTGAATTCTGCCACGGCAGGTTTGGTGTGTTGGACATATATCTGTTCTCAGCAGCCACTCTCAGTACTAACCAGGGATCAACTGGGTTTATCTGTTGTTTACTTTTTTCTGTTTTTGTAATTCAGTTTAATAATGTATAAGTTTATAAAGTAAAAATGTGAAAAGGAAAGGATGGTTGATCCTGAAAAGCTAAGTTAAATACGTAGGGAAGATGCGATAGTGGAGAAATGGTAGAAATTTGTAGATACAGAATGAGTGGGAGAAAAAATTGAAGAGACCGTAGTAAAACTGCAGAAAGGTTTTTCACTCAGGTCGTACCCTTCAGCAGGTTCTTGTTTTATTCTAAAGATACTGAAATAGAAAAAAAAAAAAAAAAGGACTTTCCATGGGTATAGTTTTTACAGGAACTATGGCCCAGGGTACAGACAGCACATTCTCAATAAAACCTCTGGCCTTATGTCAAAATATTACACTCTTAGATAAATTTTTATATTTTAAGTGAAAACAAAGTATATACATACACCACTATTTTAGTGCTTGTTCCTTCGAGGGACCTTTTCAAATGGCTGGCTAAGACTACTTTGATTGGAAAATAACAGGATTGTGACATTATTTCTCTATTCTCAAGTCACTCATTAGGACTTGGTAAGAGTCTTAGGTAATACCAAATGAAGCCTTCCTATTTGGGGCCTTCTTCATCTCCTTTCTCTTCTGCTCTCATGCTTGGCCAAGCCTCTTCCTCTGCTCCATTAATATTCTATATAGAATTGGTCACTTTCTTTATCAGGACCTTTAATCACCATGGCGCAGGAATCTGCATGTCTGTCTCACTTTGCATTTAAATTGGATTTGCATTGTTAGCAATATTCTTGTTAATTGATTTCTAATGATTTTTGCTTTCTAGCAATATCTTCTGCTGAATGCCTGCTATGGTCATTTGAGATCCAGGAAGAGCTCAGTGCTTGATGGCTGATTCCTGAGCTTTCTGCTTCTTTCTGAGGACTTTCACCTGCTGGCTAGGTACGGTGGCCTGAGGCCTCTCTTTTCTATCTCTAATCTAACAAGAAAAGGAAAAAATCAGGACTTATTACACTTTGAGGGAAGAGTCATACTCATCATAAGTTCAGTTTTCAAGCTGGATTTCTCAAGGATAGAAACATGAGTATCATAAGGCAAAAATGATAATTTTTAAAGAACTACTTTGTATTATGAAAAATTGGGAGTTTAGGAAATATGCATTTGCTCTTTGACATTGATTTCCTGTATATAATGTGGTCATCTAATATGAAATAGCAGAGAACAGTATACAAAGACAAGCCAGGAAGATTCAAAGACCTTTGAATAAGAATAGCTGAATTTGTGAAAATAAGGTAGAAATTAATGTAGAAAACCAAACATGAGTGTGTCTTTGGGCCAATCACAAGCCTGAAGCTGGTATATGGGCAGCGTTCTGCACAGGCTGATGGGGTTAGTCTAGCAGTAGTCTCTTCATGGTGTTAAGTCCCTGTGCTACAGTGCAGGTCCTAACAACCACTGGTGAATTCCTACCATCTTGTCTACTGAAACTCTGTATCAGTCCTATTTTTTTGTTTTTATTTTTATTTTTATTCTCTTTAATGGTTTGATCAATCTTGCATTCTTACACTGGTAATATGAGCAACTTTGTTGAAGATAATAATACTTAATATAACAGCCACTGTGAATCCCTATCATTTTGTTCTGAAGCCCTGTATCATTTTTATTGTTTGTGCTTTTGTCTATGTTGTTGGTATTTTGCTATTTTTTTGTTATTCTCTTTAAAAAAAAAAAGAATAAAAAAATAAAGACTTGCTTTGGTGGTCCTAAAAATCTGCTTGTGATTTATTTCTCAGGTACTATGGACACGGAGGGCCCTATAAATCTACTCAGGATTCTTTCCCTGAGCAGTGTGTACAGGAGGGTCATCTCAAAAGAAAGAGCAATAAACACTAGGGGCTGAGGAGTCAGCACAGGTCAGCAGCCAGTGAGGATCAGCGGCAGAGGCCACCTACAGCCTCTAGCACAAGTCAGAATTGGATGGCGGTGACCAGCTGTGGCAGTGACTAGCAGCCAGCTGTGTCAGCCCTTGGTATCCAGCGTCATCTGTGCCATCTGGTGGTATCAGAACTGGAAGCAGAGCTGCACTTTGATTTCCATCTGATCTGAGCAAAAAAGGCCTCAAATGACTGGCGACATTACCGTGTTCTGAAGAGGACTGGTTTCTCATTTTTATGTACTGTTCTAAGAAACTATCTTTCCTAATAAGAATGAATCATTGATTAAATAGTTTTTAGCTCTGACAATAAAGGCCTGTTTCTAATGATGTCGATAAAACACCCACCATAAATTCAAATTTACCACACATGCAACAAGAGAAAGAATTTACATTTTCCCTTTTCCTGGCTACAAATCTTATAAAATGTGGTACGATACATGCTTTTCTGGAAATATCCAAATCTGGTCACCAGCTTTCTGAACTTTAACACTAATTAACCAGGGCACTCAGTTATAGGATCCAAATTTGCTCATGTATAAGGATCTGTGTTTTTGCTTTTCTGGTCACAAAGTAACATATTGGGTTATCTCAATTTGGGTTGAGATAACTACAGGATCTGACCAATGTCATAATTATTTTGAGTTATTTCCGGAGATTTCTTTTACTGTGAATCAGATAGTGAGAAAGTCTGACCTTTTATGTCTTTATGTTTATATTTCTGTAGCTAAGGGCACGCAGAGACTTCATATGTCTGGTTTGCACTTAATAGTCTCTTGAACTTTATAGTCTGTGTCCATTTCTGAGACAATAATTTTATGAGGTCTAAATGCTATGGCTGGCAATTGTAGTAACATTTTCACTCCTGGAAAATCTAGGTTTGCAATATTACTTCTTTATGGTCATACACATAGAGTCCACCATCTGTATCAGTCAGGGTTTTGTTAGAGAAACAGATATAACACAAGATATAAACATGTATAAGGAATTACAAGATTGGCTTATGATGGTAACTCACAGAGTTGGATGAGGAAGTGTGCAGAGGGTGAAGACTGGAGCTCCTCTGAAGAATGGACACCCATCTGTCCTTCCTTATTTCCCTTTTATACCACCCAGGTGATAAGCCATACCAGGATGGGTCCCCTACACCCTATATGTAGAATTGCTGAACCAATTTAGTTAAGCTTCCAAACTTCCCAAGTTGACAAAATCAACCACTACACCACCTGAATGAATAGGATGGCAGAATATACCTTCACCTAAGGGGTTCATTTGTGAACCTTTAAATTCTCTAATGAAATTTAAGAGAAACTTAGAGATAAGTGCAAAGAAAAGCATTCCTTCCTTCTCAAAAAGAGGTCAAGCATACCTATTTTTCATTAATGAACTGATTTCATTTTGCTTACCATCATCCTTAAAATGAAACTTATTTGTGTAGAGAGTGGTATCTCTGTTTTATTATGAATTTCAAAATAGCTTCCTCTTGTCCATTTTGCTAATATTTAGAATGATGAGATGAAAGCGCCAGTGATGTGGAGTTGGAGACAAGAGTTTTCTATTACATAAACAACCTTTTAATTACTCCTGCACTGTTAAAAAACACTGTCTTTCTTGGTAAGACCTGGGCTAAATATTATATAGTTTTAAATTTTTGTTTTCCACAGACAATCATTATTCTGGCATATCACCCATTTCTTTTCCCTACCAATTAGGATTAAACAGTAAACTTTGCTTTCCATAAACCAGAATTGAAGTTTTGGCATGATTGCTATTTAGCAACATGGGACATTACATCTATCTATCTATCTATCTATCTATCTATCTATCTATCTATCTATCTATCACTTATCTATCTATCTATCATCTATCTTTCAAATCATTTGAGATATGCTTTTTGTGGAAGCTAATCAATGGTGAAGTACAACTATCAGTTTGAAATACAATAAAGATGCTGCCCTTTGATCTAGTTCTTGATGTAGTCACCTGAGATGGTTTTGCTGTTACAGCATAGATTAATGATGACCAACCTTTTAGAGATTTCTTTCTTTTTTTATTTTAAAGAGACCAAAAAAAGAGACAAAAACCCCAGTAAAATGATACAGAAATTCAAAACAAGATGATAAGAAATTAGCAATAGTTATTATATTGTATATTGTTATCTGCAATATAGTTGCTTAGATTACTATGTATAGGCATGCAAAATTGATCAAACAATATAAACACTAGCTGTTCCTGTCAGTGAATTAATAGAACTTAGTCGTACAATTATGCCAGCTATCTTGTGTATATAAATATACCTTTTTTCCCCTTTCTCCTTTTCTGTTTTCCCCCATCCCGGTTGTTCCTCCCTTTTAAGCAGTTTCTTTCCCTTTCATTATATCTATTGTACCCTTTGGACCTTACTCACTCTTTCAGTTTCTTACACTTGGGATATAATACGATCTTTATACGTGCTATTCTAATTTATTTTACTTATAAGTATGGCCTCTAGTTGTGTCCATTTACCTATAAACGCCTAGAGTTTATCTTTCTTTATAGTTGAGTAGTACTCCATTGTCAAAATACCCACCTGCTGCGCTAGTGCCATAGGTTCACCACCACTGGTGTAGATGCTTTATTCCTATGGGAATGGCAAGCATCTTCTTAGCTCTTTGGGGGACTTTACTAGTATGTGAACACTCTGCTGGTCCTTCTGGCTCATCTTAGGAGGCACATTTGGGAAGATAGAAATGTGGGCTCTCACTAGAGTGTTATGGAATTTTCCGTCTTGTAACATACAATAATGCTAATTGCTGATATAATTTTCTTAATATGATTTTGCTGAACTAACAATACATTTGCCAAACTATTGTCATTGTTCATATTGAATAGAATTCTGGTTATAAAGACTAGAGACTCTAGATTAAGTAAGATTATTTTTATTTATAATTATTAGAAAACAGAATTAGATGTGACAGAATAGTCATATTGCTATGCAGTCACCCATAATTATTTGCTACTTGACTGTTGTCTCTCCTATCTTCATAAATTTGGAATGTATATATACTTCTACTTTGGTCATGCTTTCCTGTGATAGAAAGGTCTCTCTTCAGCCCTGTGTCTGGACCTCCAGGAAGTTGGCAGGAAGACTTGCTAACGCTTTATCACTGGAATAACAAGTTTCCTGAAGTACTATAATCTAAAGGGAGATAGAAAAGAAGCTCTGATGACTGAAGGAAAATAGCCACCTTGTTAAAAAAAACAAGTATTTCAAAAATATATCAAATCTCTTCTGCATTATCTTTTGGCTAGTTCAGGATGGAGGGAACTGCAGTAAAATAAAGGATTGAAAACCAGTTTTTCCACTCTGGTTTCCGAAGCTCACTGTTGGCACAATGTCCCACAGCAGGTGTGCTAAGACCTTTGGCACTGAGTACAGGCAGCAGTGATGCCTGTCCCAGTGACACACACCAGGGTCTCCCATGTAGCCAGCAGGCCTCATCACTGAAATGTCTGCTGCAGGCGGACAGAACTGGGCAGTGGCAGCACAGCCCCATGGCAAGGATCACAACCGTGGCACTGCCTGGGTTAGGCATTGCCATCAGGAAGCATGAAATGCAGTGGTGTCCAGGAGCAGTAGCCATGTCACAGCTGGGAGGCCAGCTCCATGAAGAATGTGGAGGCATTTGCTGAGGACTCCAGGATTGTTGGATTTCCTGCAGGGTGAGTGGGTAGAAACCTAGAGATACTGAATTTTGTGATGGTTGTGATTTTATTCTCATATGTTCCTTATACTCACTTAAAAAATAAACATTTATATGTATATAGCATTTAAATCATATTTATTGATTATATATTAAATTATGTCTAAGACTGATTCTCTTCTTTCTGGTTTTCACCAACAAATTTGTTTCTTATTCATATACCTTCATTAATTTTGAAGTGCTAGGGATTGAACCTAGCCTCCTCCCCACTTTTGATAACTTTTGACATTATTTTGATTTGATAATATGAATTATCATCTCAGAAATTTGGTTTGTGGCATTACTCCTCAAAAATCATCTTTGACATTTTTTCCTACTTGTTCTTCCAGATGATATAAAATTCTGTTCTGAGAAGCCTCAAGTCCTGGGCAGAGATAAGAGAGAATAAATGAAAAATTAATGAAACTATTCACATGCCTACCTACATGCATCCATGAACAAATGACTTCAGAGGCTTGAACTTGCTTTAAGACTGTTATTTCTCCACAACTAGCAGAATGAGGTCCAAATTCTTCCATCATTACTGTAGGACTTTCCTCATACCAGGTTGATATAGTGTCTCTGAATGACAGACCTTTATTATTAAAGTGGTTTTATTCATGTTCTGAGCCTTTTGTCCATTGTCCTCCCCAACTTTATCTAGAAAAACATATCCAGTACTTTCTCAGTCCATGACAGGGCTGATCCACCAGCTCTTGGGGAGCTCTTTCTCCTTTGAACTTGGAGACTACTCACCTGACTGCAATTCAACATGTACTTAGTTTGTGTTGTTCTTTAATGTTCATGCCTTATGCCCTCAACAACGATGTAAGTCTTTTGGTATCAGACAGGGTGTCTTGTGTATCTTTATGCTACTAGATTTTCCATGATTTCCTAAAGCACAAAATAGGGCCTCAATATATGCTTATTACTTGCTTGATTGATTGGAGTGCACGAACCAGGGGAAGGAGGCTAGAGAGGAACTGGAACAGCCTTGAAAAAAGAAGAGAGAGAAATGGCAGGAGGGCTAGGATTTCTTTAGTTTTAACTTCAAGGTTTCCTGCCAGCCCCAGATAAGCTGCTATTACAGATAAGCCTCTTCGGTCCCAGAACTCTCCCAGTGTGCTGCTGTTCCACCGTTGATAACACTGGCAGGGAGGGGAAGAGCGAGAGGAAGGAGGAACTGGGACTTAGCATCTGCCTCCCTCCCTGAAGCTTGGCAGGAGACTTCTGTAATCCAGTGCTCAGTCGAAAATATAAGCACCTTTGAAATGCTTCCCTGACCCCCATCATCAGATAGGCATAGCTACTGGGATTCACTCTGAACAATTTTTTTTTTACAGTCACTTCATTACTTCCACCGATCACACACGTGCACCTCTTTGCTTCATTTTTCGTTTAGTTCTTCTGACTTCTGCTCTACTTTTTAATCTCCTTTTCTCCACTGGCTCTTCTTTAAATTTGCAAAATTGCATATATGGGAACTGCTTAGTTCTGCTGGTGGCACATGCATTTAAAGGACCGCGTGGCCTAGATTACCTAAGAGTCTCCAGGAGTTACAAAATGCAGTTTTACAGTAGAGCATTGTGTTATGTTGGGAAATAAATGAGGTCACATTTGCAAAGTGAAGTGGAGACGTGGACCTCACCTTCTGGAATTGGGCTGTGCAGAGTGCTAAATCAGATCATCCGGGCCACAGGTCTGCTTTGTTTTTACTCTTATCAATGATATAATGTAGCTGTCTACACAGCTTGAATTGATCAGAGATTAGCTGCTTCATGGGATTGAACAGACTTAATACCATACCTCCTCCAATCGGGTCCTTGGCCTTGAACAGGACTTTTGGGCACCCTGGAGTCAAGCCACAAAGGGCTTAATTGCTTCAGATATCTCTGCTTGTTTGTAATTTGGATTTTGTTTGCTCCTAGTCCCTTGGGAGTGCTTTATGCTGTTCAGTTAATTGAAAGTGGCTAAAGCTGAAGGAAGCAGCAGCCTCGCAGGTGGCATCTCTGGGATCAATTTGAGAAGACTATTGAAATCCTCTTGCTTAGTTTAATAATTATCTCTGATTGAGGTAGGATTTTAGTCTTGAGACGAATAGGATATTCCAGAAGTTTCCCATTGGCTTTAGGGAATAAAAACTCCCCGAGCAATTAGCTTTTCCTAGAGGGTATTTCTATTAAATAGTGCAGTTGATGATGTTACAAAGTATAGTAAAAGTGACATGGAGGGCTATATACAAAAGAAAGGGGAGGATAAAATGGCACTTTGGAAAGAGTTGGCATGCAGGAAAGACTACTAAAGGTGTCCCAAATAACTCAGGAAGGAGAAGAACTAAGTGGGTGTGTGAAGAGAAACTGAAGCATATTTCAGTTTTATTTATTTCAGTTTTTGAACTTTTAAAGAAAATTATCATTGTAATAGAGAAGAAAATTCCGAAGGTAAAAACTAATGCTAGTGTTTTAAAAATATAAAAAGGAGTATTAGAGCCAGCATGGACAGGGAAAAGAAATGAGAAAACTTTAAAGAAAAGAATATTTTGAATAAATAATAAGTAGGATACTGGTTGTGTCTTTTCTTTGATGTAATTTTGAGGGCTACTCTATTGAAGTATGTGTGCAGTGCTTACACACTCTCTATGAAGTTTTGAGGCTACATTTTGTATTCTAGTATGCTAATGCCTGGGGTAATGTTTGCCTTTTCTGATGTGTATGTCCTGGAACATATATATTACTAGTATTGGGCATCTTAATATTAAAGGAACAAATAGTCTTATTAAGGTCAGTTCAGTGGAGCTGATGAGTGAAACAGCTATAAAGTGAGGTTTTGAAGTGGTGGTGGGAAGAGGCTAGAATCTACTATGCCAGGCACTCTGCTTGTTAGTCTTACAAACGCTAAGAGCTGGGCATGGAGAATGTGTGAGAGAGACCCTGCACCAAGGGGCTGTGGGTGTACAAAATTGTCTCAACCTCATAATGACTTGATGTTGTAGATTCTTAAAATAATACAAAGTTATGAATGTTCAATTCTGTATGAAAATAAATATGAGAAAAGGTAATAATAAAATTTTAAAAAAGATGTAGCACAAATATGCAATTTATTTATTTTTCTTGGTTTTTTTCCTGTACCGGGAATCAAACTCACGACTTTGCGCTTGCCAGGCAGGTGCTGTGCCGCCGAGCTAAATCCCCAGCCCCAAATATGCAATTTAAGGACAATAGCAGATCATCTTAATTAAATGTGCTACTACTTTTACACATTTCTGTATGACTTTGACTTTTGGTATAATCAATAAATATAAAAGTATAAAATCAAGGCACACACAAAAGCAAATCAAATGTATTTACAAAACGTGACCACATTGCCTTGAGCTACATATTTGTGTAACCAGATTACTCTTAATTGTATACATTGCCTTCCTAATCAATAGTACAAAGGTCTTTGTCATTGGAGAGTTTGTTTCTTCAGGCAGTTTATAGCTTTAGAAGCGATTTTTCTCACTGATTTGTCTGGACATTCATGACAGCATCAGGACAAGAGACAGCAGATCTACTAAGATACAATCTGGTCTTTGGGATACAGGCTAAAAACAACTTCACATTCTAATGTCCTGGCTCTCAGTGATACTGTTGTAAGTCTGTGCCCTTGAAAAATCTGGATGGGAAATTCAACTTCGGGCAAAATTTCCGTTGTAAAAGTGTGCTACATGTTTATAATTATAACTGCTGCATTATTGAGCATATTCCTAAAAAGAAGTAACTTTGATTGGATTGGCTTCAGAAGAATTAAGTGTACTGCCTATAATTTTACACTACTGGAGACAGAAGAAATTTCTCCAGCCTGCCTCCTGGCTATGCACATTTCAAACTGTACTTCTTGTCCGTTGTCCTGACTTCCCATACTTAGAGCTGTAGGGCATGTTTCTATAACAGGATCTCCAATACGCTACCATGGCACAAGGGTAAATTCACACACCAAAAGGTACAGTATGCTGAAATCCACTCCTACACCAGCAGGTGACTAACAGTATTCTTACACACTGAACTTATTGGGAGCCACACAATAAGTATCTCATTAAACCCAAATGAAATGCACTGTTCATGAAATTCTCTTTTGTAAGAGTTTCAAAATGCCCACCACAGTCACTCCAGTGCCATTTACCATACAGTATAATAAAAAGAAAATAAGAATATAAACAAAGTGTTTTTTTCACTAATTAAACTATCTTTTTCAAAATCAAATTTTACATATAGGTGTGACCATGTGAATGTACTTTTGGAACTCTTCCTGGGGTCTTATAAGAACTCCTTGCAAGTGAGAGTCCTTGAATTCTAAAATATGTTCATTTCATGACAAATCTATCTCTGGCACTGAGTAATTTATTCAAATGATTCAGAAAAGATTATGATTGAAATGTTATGACTCAATTTTCCAATTAAATTTCAACATTTCTATACTGCCTTTAACCAGCTCTTCTATTTTTATCCATGCACTGTTAATTTAAATCTTATATGAATCATAGTTTTTCACTAGTTCGGCTATAATTTCATATATTCTCCTAGAAGGCAGTCACTATTGTAAATCTATCTTCTACTACACTAAACTCAGTACTTAGCATAATCAATAAATACACTGTGCATTGATCAGAAGCAAATTAACTAAATGAAACGAAAATTGACAATGTAACTTTTCACTATTGCTGTTAAAGGTGTCAGCATGAATAGGAGAAAGAAACTAAACTAAAACAGGTGAACTAGCCTTAAGCATCCAAAACTTCGCAACCCAAATGACAGTGACCCACCTGACACTATTGTGAGTTCCTATATAGAACTGTTTGAAGACTGTGTAACTTCTGTTCTTAGGGCTTTACAGTAATAGTAATAAATAACAATAGTTTTAATTTTGAAATAAATTTTATGTCTATTTTTGAGAATCACAGCATGATATATGTTACACCTATAGGTAATAAAATGGTTACTACACCAAAGCAGATTAAGGTATCTATCATCTCACAATTAAATTCTTTGCTACAGAAACAGCTAAAATCTCATTTAACAAGACTCACTAATATAACGAGGTTTAACTCTAGCTGACATGTCTCATATTGGAGTTCTGAACATGTTCACCCTACACATCTTCCCATTCCTTGCCCCCACCCCTCCACTGGTTACTTTCGCTTAACTGTCTATCTCTGTGCTTTTGAGCTCTTTTGTCTTTATTTTTTATTTTTTTATTTTTTTATTTTTTATTTTTTGGTTTTTCTCCGGTACCGGGAACCGAACTCACGACCTTGCGCTTGCCAGGCAGGCGCTTTGCCACTGAGCTAAATCCCCAGCCCCCTCTTTTGTCTTTATTAGCAGTATTTTGGTTCACGAATTTAATTCTTTCTACAATTCTCATTGCAAATCGAATTGGAAGAGAATGGAATCAAATTTCCGCATGAGGTCAACATCAAGCTTAACCACTGAATTCGACTTGGCTTTTGTCTAATTTATTTTGCAACATGAATCAGTTGCAGAAAGAATTAAGATCATGAACTGAAGGACCACTGTATTTGTATATTTATTAGGAACAGTGAGGATTGAACACAGGGCTTTCTCCCCAGCTCTTCTTTACTTTTCTTTTCTCTCTCTTTCTCTGTTTTTTGTTTGTTTTTTTTTTTGAGTATCAGGAATCGAACTCATGACCTTGTGCTTGCCAGGCAGGAGCTTCGCCATTGCGCTAAATCCCCAGCCCTCTTTCTTTCTTTCTTTCTTTCTTTCTTTCTTTCTTTCTTTCTTTCTTTCTTTCTTTCTTTCTTTCTTCTCTTTCTTCTCTTTCTTCTCTTTCTTCTCTTTCTCTTTCTTCTCTTTCTTCTCTGTTCTGTTTCTTCTTTCTTTTCTTTCTTATCTTTTTCCTTATTTTCTTTGTTTTCTTTCTTATCTACTTATATGGTTTTATGCTTGCAATTCACAATAAGTATATTTATTTTAAAGAATTGGTACCTGTATATCTTGTAACTTGATCATTTTTGATGCCTTCTCTGCCTTTGTCCCCTGTTCTCCCTCTGATCCTCTTCTCATCACTAAAACATCTTGCCTCCCTGTTTCCAGCCACTCTCCTTTATATTTAGTCTTTATTTATATTTAGTTTCTCATGTAAGAAAAATGATGTATACTTAACCCTCTGTGTCTGACTTATTTCATGTAACCTTATGGTTTTTATTATTTTTTCCTACAAGTGATGCTAATTCATTTTTCCTTATGGGTGATTAACATTCTGTTATTTATATATACCACATTTTCATTACCATTCTCCTGTAATGGGCATCTAGGCTCTTTCCACAGTTTAGCTTTTATGAATTGTGCTGATACAAACATGATTATGCTTGTATCCCTGAGCACAATGACTTTTTTTTTTTTTTTTTTTTGGTTTTTCTCCGGTACCGGGAACCGAACTCACGACCTTGCGCTTGCCAGGCAGGCGCTTTTGCCGCTGAGCTAAATCCCCAGCCCGAGCACAATGACTTTAACTCCTGTGAGAATATACTCAGGAGAGGTATAGCTGTGTCAGATGAAATGTTTAGTTTTAGTTTTTTGAGGAATGTACATAATGGTTGTACTAGTTTATATTCCTACCAGCCATGTAGAAGTGTTCCCTTTTCCCAATATACTTGCTAGCAATTGTTCTTTTTGTGTTCCTGTTAAAAGTCATCGTGACTCAAGCAGATGGACTCTCAGAGTTGTTTTGACTTACACGTCCCTAGTGGGTAAGGATGCTGAACATTTTTTAGGTATTTATTGGCCACTTGTAGTTCTTCTTTTGGTGTCTATTCATTTTATTTGCCTGTTTTTTTATTTGCCTGGCTCTTCTGTTTTGGGAGATCTAATATTTTTGAGTTTTTATATATTCTAGAAATTATTCTCTCTGAAGAGGAGCAAGCAAAAAATTTTCCCATTTTACAGGTTGTCTCTTTCCTCTGTTGTTTTTTATTTTGCTGTATAAAAATTTTTAATTTAATATAATCCCATTTGTTGAGTTTTGGAATTGTTTATTGTGTTATTTGAGTTCTGTTCAGGAAATCCTTGCTTGTGTCTATGGCTTTAAGTAATCCTCCAGTCTTATTGTTCCTATTTTTGCATTTACGTATTTGATCCATTTTGCTTTGGTTTTATTGCAGAATGAAGATATGGGGTCTAACTTCATTCTTCTGCATGTGGATAACCAGTTTTGCCAGCAGCATTTATTAAAGAGGTTATCTTTTATCCAGCATGTGTTTCAGCCTCTTTGTTAAAGATCAGATGAAGGAAGATCATGGGGTTGTTCTGTGTGTTTATTTATTTTTTTTTCTATTTCATTAGTGTATATGTCTGTTTTTGAGGCATAGCACATTATTATTGTTACTATAGTTTCATAATATAGCTTGAAATCTGGGATTATGATGCCTTCCATTTTGCTTTATTTCCTCAGGATTGTTTTGGTATTCTGTGTCTCTTTTTGGTTCCATCTATATATAAAACTTAGCTAGTTGGACTTATGAATGA
This sequence comes from Chinchilla lanigera, assembly GCF_000276665.1. Taxonomy (NCBI): domain Eukaryota; kingdom Metazoa; phylum Chordata; class Mammalia; order Rodentia; family Chinchillidae; genus Chinchilla; species Chinchilla lanigera. The sequence goes on along the minus strand of NW_004955427.1, from coordinate 18,281,896 downwards.
ATCTGAGCAATGCTCTTTCTGAACAGGGCTCATTCTTAAGTTGGAGACACTGTAATTTTACTATTTTTTTTTCTAGTTTTGTGAGAATATTGTAGATATTTTGATAGGAATTAAATTACATCTATCCCTTTTTGTAATACAGCATTTTGACAATACTTGTTCTGTCTATCCAGAAAAGTTGGATGGGTGTCTTTTCAATTTCTAAGTTCATCTATCTCTCTCTTCAAATATTATAGTTTTCTTTATAGAGGCATTCTTACCTCCATGGTTAGGTTGATTCCTAGCTATTTATTTTTTTGGAAACTATCATTAATAGAATTGTTTTTCTGATTTCTTATGCTGGCCTTATTAAAAGTGTGAAGGAATGCTATTTATTTTTGTGTGTTGGTTTTGTATTCTGTCAATGTGTTTATATTAGGTCTAAGAGTCATCTTGGATAAGTTTTTGGGTCTTCTATGCAAGAGGTCATATCATCAGTGAATAGAGACAGTTTAATTTCTTCCTTGTCTATTGCATCCTTTTTATTTCTTTCTTTTGCCTGAAGGCTATGGCCTATGGGTACCACATTGAAGAGGCATGATAAAAATGAACAGTCTGGGCTCATTTCTAATTTTAGCAGGAATGCTTTCAGTTTTTCACTATTTAATATGACATCGCTGTGGATTTGTCAAAAACAGCTTTTATAAGTTTAAGCAAGGTATTTCAAGACCTACTTTGGTTCAGGTTTTTATGATAAAATTTTGCCAAAAGATTTTACTTCATCTATTGGGATGATCACGTGACTTTTAAATTGTAACTCATAGATCCCATTTGAAACTTTAAACTTACCTAACTTGTCACTCATTGAATTTATGGAAAAATTTTGTCCTGGCCCTTGTCACCTGGTACTCCAAGCAGAAGCCAGAACTTGTCAGTGTTGATTGCCTTTTGACTTGTTACCCTTTGCAGCCAGTACTATGTCTTTGCTACTCATTGTACCTCCCAGAGCCAGTGAGTGACAAGTACAGAGTACCACTGTATCACAACTGACTTACACGTAACAGATCATTCTCACATCCTTGGTATGAAGCTGAAATAATCATGATGTGGAATCTAATGATTTGTTGAATCCTGTTTAGAAGGTCTTTTTTGTTAAGGATTTTTGCATCTATGTTCATTAAGAATATTAGCCTCTAGTTGTCTTTGTTTGGTGAGTTTTTATTTAGTTTTCATATCATGATAATGGTAGCTTCATAGGATGAGTATGGTAGCATTCCTTCCCTTTCAACTTTGTGGAAGAGTTTGAAAGCATTGCCATTATTTTTTCTCTGATGCTCTGTTGGCAAAATTATACTTTCAGAGAATCAAATCTTTGATTTATTGATCCTTGGTATTGATTTTAGTCTCAATTTCATTCATTTCTGCTTTGATTTTTATAATTTTTTCCTTCTGCTATTTTTGTGTTTGTTTTTCTAGGAATATGTAGCACATCATTAAGTTATTTATTTGGGATCATATTGATCTTTTTATGTCAAGTAGATTTATTTTTTAATGGAATTGGCTGAGCTGATATTTAGTGCTGTTTTGTGCAATTCTTATCTCTTCTTGGTGGATTGTTCCCTTTACTAATATGTAGTGACCTTTGTCTCTTCTAATCAGTTGTCATTATAGTCAACTGTAGCAAAAATTAGCTACTTCTGCTTGATGAAAGGCCTCTGGCTCAATGGTATGTCATTTTCTAGTTCATTTTCAATCTATTTGTTTCTTTATGGATAAGGTATATCTCTTGTAAGCAACATATAGTTGGATTTTGTGTTTTGTTCCAATCTCAGTCTGTGTCTTTTGATTGGAAAGTTAAGATCATTTACATCGAGTGTAATTATTGAAAAGTATTACTGATTTCTTTCATTGTAGTGTTTCCCCAGTGTTAATTACTTTACTTTCTGCTTTTAAAAAATCTCTCTTAATTTGATGTATTCTTTCCTTTGTTTATGTTGACCTCACTCTCTCTGTTTAGAATTCCCTTACATATTTTATGCAGAGCTGTTTTGGTGAACATAAATTTATTTAGATTTTTGTTTTTTGTGGAAATATTTCTTTACCTATTTATTTGAAGAATAAGTTTGCAGGATGTAGTGATCTGGATGGGCAATTATTTTATTTTAAGTTTTGAAATATTTCCTTCCAAGTTCTTCAAGTCTGTAAGACTTGTACTCAGAAATCTGTTATTTTGATAGGTTGCTTTTATGTACTATCTGGTGCTTCATTCTAACAATTTTTAGAATTTCTGGGATTTTGACTATGACGTATGTTGGCAAAGATCTTTTCTAGTCACATCGGTTTGTGTTTGTGAAGGCCTCATCTACCTAGGTTTCCATTACAGAAGGGGAATATTTTCTACTGTTTTCAGTGAAAAGATTTTTATGCCCTTAAATTACTTCACCAATCATTCCTTAATTCCTGTGATCCTTAGGTTTATTATTTTAAAGCCATCTGGTAGCTTTTAGATCATCTGCATCATTTTCTTATCACTATGTAAAACGTCCACATTATCAATTTTGTCATTGTCCGGATAGACTGTCTCCTGTCTCACCATGTCTACTGCCGAAACATTCAATTGAGTTTTTCATTTCCACAATTTCTGCTTCACTCCCTTTGATAATCTTAAATTCTTTACTCATGTGGTAGTTCATATTCAGCATTATGCTTTTAAAATTATTTAACCCCTTATTTGTATCTTCTTTCAGCTCATGGATCTTTTTATTAATGAAATCATTTAGCTCTTCCATCTTTAAGCTAATGGAGCATTTTAGCAATTATTTATTCATCTGCCATTTGTATTATCTTTTATTTCTTGAATTATTTTAGCTATTTATTTTTTGTGTTCTTTGGAAATTAATCTACTTCAAGGTTGTGAGATCAGCTTTTGGGGAGTTATGAATTTTTGGAGGTATCATGTCCCCTTGTCTTCTCATGACTATTATTTTCTTCTGTTTAACATTGTAGATCTGTTGGGATAAAATGCTCTCCAACCATAGTAGAGATCTCCTTAGTAAGTTTCTCCCTGGGATGTGCTTTTGGCGTTAGGAATCATTCAGTCTGCAGGTCCCTACTCCACCTATTCAAAATAGTACTGGTTCAGTCCTTCTCTCTGGTTTGTGATGACAGAACAAGTACCTGTAATAACAACACCCAAAGAACCCACCATCTATTAACAGCTTAATTTAAAATTTGTTTGGAGAGTTTTCAGTCCTTCTTAAAACTTGTTTGAAAATTTGTTTCAAAAATTTTCAAGTTTCAATTTATCAGAATAAACTGATAATTAGGAAAAGGAAAAAGGAGAAGGGAAAGATAAAATGAAATGAGATAACATAAAATAAAAACAAAAAAGAAAACAATGAGGAAACAGGACTTGATGATATTATTATTTTATATCCAGACAGTAAGGAAGGAAGATATGAAAGGTTATGTGAGAGGGCAAAGAGAAAAAGGGGAGAAATACAAGTGAAAAGTGACGGAGGTTTTATGAGTATTTGACTCAGTTAATTGCATATTTTCAATGGCAGAAACCTAATTTTGGAAGACTCAAGAAGCCCTGTTTGGTGAGGGAGAACGCAACAGTTCAGTCCAAATCACTGTAGATGTGAAAATATTAATCCATTCCCACACAGAGTTGCAGAGACATTTACAGCCCTCATCCACACTTTGGCAGTAAAGGAGTAGGAGGGTGCCTACAGATTGCTGCAAAAGCCTCACACGCTGTCCGCAGGCAGAGTTGGAGGGAAGGACAGTCCCTCCGTCTAGCCTGCTGTATCCCAGAGCCTCTGTTTTTCTCAGGATTCTTGGTGGGGCATTTACTCTGCTGCCTCAGGGAGCGTAAGCCTCAGGGATCTTTACCAGCCTTGACATTTCAGAGCACTTCCCATCTGTCCTCACAGGGTCTCTGGAAGGCCAAGTTTCCTTTTCTCAGCTTGCTCAGACCTCTGTGCCTTCTGGGGTCAGCGTGGAGGTTTCCTCAGTGCAGCCTGTTTCCTCCATCATTGGTACCTAATTGCCTTAAATTCTGCATTTATCTTTAGCTCTTGTGTCTCCTGGTGCTAAGAGGCAGAGAGACAGGAGTCATGAACCCACCTGTCATGTGGATTAGCATGTCTGGGACACAGGCCCAGTGATGGCCATCACCTCGTCCTCCGCCTTCTTCCCCCAAACATTCCCCTGACCCTCTTTGTATTTTGCAGCACACCTAAGTATTTGACTGGACCTTTTACTGGGCTCTGTGCTTGTGGCCCAGAAATCTGTCGTCACTGTGAATTCTGTGTGGTGTCCTGGTGGGGAAACTGTGCAGTTGCACTAGGGCTAGAAGGCAGCACAGTGGCATCTGAGGTGAATGCCTGGCTGTGGCTTCCACCCTTCCCTTCTTTCACTGAAAATTTATTGTTCCCATGATGGCTAATTCTCCTAACTGGATCCAGGATCCCACCAGCCATTTGGAGGTGTGTGTGTTATTATTATCACAGATTCTGCACTGTGTCCCGGGCAGAGAAACTGATGGCTCCTCCATGCTGCGAATAAAGCCATACATAGGTCTACCCTAGGAGAGTGCCTAATCCCTAGCTTTTTAGTTTTCTGTATTGCACCTGTACTACACCTGCTTGCTCTCCTGTTCAGGGTGTATTCTGGTGGTTGGCAACTCCATCACCTCATGTAACTGCACTTTGACTGACGTTGGCGTATACCTTGGAACCGTCTGTGAATGGTGCATCTACACCATCATGATGAACAACCCTTATTTGTCATTTGAGATAGAGTCTCTTGAAGTCATGAAGTTGCCCTGACTGGGCTCTAATTTTCAATCCTCCTGCTTCAACCTACCAGAACGTTTGAATTACAGGAATGCATCACCATATGTAGCTTACTTGGCCTTTAAAAATAGTGGACTTAGTATAATGCCTTTTAATATATTCATGTGTGTCCAATGGCAAGGTCTCCTTTTTTAGGACCTGAGCAATATTTCATTGTGTTTCTCTGTGTGTACACATACATGAAATATGTGCCACATTTTCTTTATCTATCCTTTAATGATAAGATATTTGGGTGCTTTTTATAGTTGGGATGTCATAAATAATGCTGCAGTGAACATGGAAATGCAGATCTTGATGGTGGGGGGTGATTTCATCTTCGCTAGTTATACATCCAGAAGAGTGATAGCTGGATCATATGGTAGTTCTATTTTTTAATTTATTTTAGGAACCTCCACGCTTCTTCCCATATTGGCTACATGAATCTACATTCCCACCAACAATATGTTAGAGACCCATTTTCTCCACACTCTCTCCAACAGTTGTTCTCTCTTGTCTTTTCATAACAGTCCTCATTACTGGTATGGAATGATAAAACATTATGATTTCAATGTTATTTTTCCTTATGATTAGTGATGTTGAGAACCTTTTCATATACCTACAGGCAATTTTTATGTTTTCCCTGGAGAAATGTCTATTTAATTTGCTCATTTTAAAATTAATTTTATTTCTATTGAGTTGTACATATTTTTAACAAAGTTTGGATATTTACATCTTATTGGATATGTGACTTATAATTTTATTTTGCAGTCTTCATACTGTCTTTTTTACATTTAAGTACAATCTTTAATTTGTAATCATATATAT
>NW_004955427.1:18253053-18276130 GCF_000276665.1 Chinchilla lanigera | reverse complement strand
TTTTTTCACACTGTCTTTCGATTTTGCTGATTGTCCCATTTGTTGTACAGAAAATGTTTAGTTTGCTATAGCCCTTTTATTGGATTATTCTGCCTTGAGCATTTGGTGTGAGATTCAAGAAATCATTCTCAATAATTTGGTGCTTTTCTTTATGTTCTACATATTTGATTATTTCAGGTTTTACATTTACTTATCTTACACAATTTAAACTGATGTTTGGGTATAGTGCAAAGTACAATCCTACTTCATTTTTAAAATATGAAGATCCAGTTTATTGAACCACCATTTAATAAAAAACTTTCCATTCTATAATGAGGCTACTTGGTGCACTTGTCAAAACTTGGTTATCTGTTTATGTATGGATTAATTTCTGGGCTGTCCACTTGATTCCCTTGGTATATGCACCTGTATTTATGCAGTACCACACTGTTAATTCTTATAGATTTATAATATTATTTTAAATCAGTAAGTATAATACTACCAAATTTATTTTTTCTTTCTTGGTGTTGCTTTGGCTACTTGAATTGTTATGGTGGTTCTATAAAAATTTTAATTTTTTCCTATTTCCATTAAGTCTGCTGATGAAATTTTGATTGTGTTAAATCTGTATGTGGTATGGGTAGTACAGACATTTAACAAGATTAAACTTCCCACCTATGAATATGGGACATCTTTCCATTTACTTGTGTTTTCATTTTCTTTTATCAATATTTCATAGACTTAGTGTAAATTTTTTTTACCTCCATAGTTAAACTTATCCCCTGATATTTTCATGCTATCATAAACAAATATGTGTTCTGAATTTCTTTTTTAGGTCATTATTAAAATATAATACTTTCTGAATGATTATTTTGTGGCTAGCACTGTTTCAAGTGTTTTTTGTTGAGTAAGTATTGTATCATTTTACTGTCAAAAGAAGCTAGATAAGTAGACATCATTACTATTAGCATTTTAATTTTGATTAACATTTTGGTTCAGAGGTACTTCAGTCCCAGAGTTTACCCAGTTGTGAAGCTGTGGAGCCCATGCTCTGAAACGCCAAGTCCCACTGTTTCAGCATAGTAACAGCAATCTCAGGGACCAATGGAGTTGCTGTTGCTTACAATCCCTCCTGTTGATCACCAGGTACTCTCACCACCTTTGAGCACATCAAAAAGAAATAAAAATTTTAAATTTATATTTAGTCCTTCTATAGCTCTACTAAAGTCATGAGTGAAGGGCTGGGAATGCAGAGAACACACATGGACAGTAAGTACAGAACAGAAGACGCATTTTAGAAGCTAGGAAACAGGCAAACAGATGAAAAATAAAACCTAATTCAACAAGGAAGCAGCACATAAGCTGACTGATTGAAATGTAGAAACCACAGGAACTGGGAACATAACATAGGTCTGACAGTAAGGAAGTATTGGGGTGAAAATAGAACTATATAGAAATCTGGATAAGAGTCTACTGGATAAACAGATAATGTCCTCCTTTTATTGGGGCACTGATAATGATAAATATTAAAAATTAGTTCTTTCAGTGAAGTAAAGTTAGCAAAATGAACACAAATCAAAATTAATTCTTTGAAGCATAAAAATCTAAACCTTAATGGTGCGTTAGTTGGGTTCAGATCTAGAGGGTGTACACAGAGAAGTATTATTCCCTTCCAACTCTTTCTACCTCATTTCCGTTCTACTTTTCCCACCCTGCTTCTATCCGTTCTCATTCTATCGATCCCATAGGCAGGCTACAGCTCAGGAGAAGTGAATAAAATCAGATGCCCGTGTCCTCAGTCCTAGACTACAGACACGGAGCTGCTTCCTGCTTCTCCACTGTGAGCCTATGAGGCAGCTGCGCTTAATCCACTTCATGCACAAGCAGCCTATTAGGGTGCCCGGCGCCTCCACTGTTATCTGTGTTCCATTTTGCACAAATGAACAGACATCTTTGTGTTTTGTTATATATCTTTTATTCTTAAATAGATGGTTGAATATATTTAGACACGCTTTTAATCTTTATTGCTTCCCTTAATGCTATATTCTGTAGTTCATTCCGTATACTTCAGAAAGATTGCTTCAGCATTTTCTAGAATTGTATAATATGTCACCATGTAGATTACCACACCTTACTTACCTGCTCTTCTTATGTATAAACATGTAGATTGTTTTTAGCTGCAATTGCAAACAACTGAGCAATGGATAAACTTGTGTATATGTATGTTCGGATTCTTTGAGGTATACAAACAATACTTCAAACAATGTTAGAGGATAATTTCATCCTCAGAGGTTAACAGCATATGTGGTTTTAGTAGAAACTGCCAAATCTGCCTGTAAATATTCCTACTAATTAGCATATATAATAATTAGCAATGTATAATAGTAGCTGATTCCCTATAACTTTACCAGCAGAGTGAGTTATCATATATATACAACTTCTACTAAACTGATAAGTAAATAATACATCAAAATGTTTCTTTGGTTAATATTTTTAAAATTATCAGTGAGTTTGAAAACTTTTCCCTACGTTGAAAGGCCTGATTTATACATTGTATTTCTGAGATTTTTTTCTATATTTTCTGCATTTTTATCACCTACTTGTACCTTTATTTTTAATATTTCCTTCTATATAAAGATATTATCCATTTGTGGTATATTGCAAAGATTTCTGTCTATTTGCTAATTGAACTTTGACTTATGACATATATTGTCTTTCAAATATTTTTAATAAAATATATGTCATCAAATTTATCAATCTTGGGAAAATTATGTGCATATATATGTATACACAAGATAGCTAAGATAATTGTACTAATAATTTCTATAGCTTTATGGAAAGGAACAGGTAATTTTTAATTGTTTGATCAATCTTACATGCCTATATTTGTTTAACTGAGTAACCAATTTGAAGGTAACCATATTTAATACAATTGTTAATTTCCTATTATCTTGTCTGAAATTCTGTATTGCTTTTATTGTTTTTGTGTTGTTTTGTTTATGTCTGTGTGTTTATTAATATGTTTTTGTTCTTTTATCTTTAAAATTAAAAAAAAATTTATTAATCTTTTTTGTTGCCTCTGCATTTTAAACCATAGTTAGAAATTCTTTTATTATAGTAAAGAGAAATTCAACTATTTCTTGTAACATGCATATAGTGAAATTCATTTTATTTGGATTCTTAGAGTTAATTGTAGTTTATGGCATGAAGAATGGTTTAAATTTTATCTTCTAAGTAGCTAAGCAGTTGTTCTATGATCATTTATTAAGTAATTTACCTTTGCTGCTGTGGTTTGAGCCACATTCTATGATATCTTAAGTTTCTATAGGTACTTGGAATTTTCCTGGTCTAGATTATGCCCCAGATCTATTTATTTATTCAGTAACACATCATTCTGGTCATATCAGCTTTACAGTTTAAAAAGATATCTAAGGATTATTCTACCCTTGTAGTTTTTTTAGTGTTTTAGTTGTTTAGTGTTTTCCCTTCTATTCTTTCATGCTTTATTTTTCATAGAAATTTAACTACCCATGTGGATTTAGCATAACATCATATTTAGTTCAACAACTATAAGACAGTGCAATATCTTCTCCAGAGAGAAAGAGACATACAGTCTCCATAGAACATAATTAGGAATAATCATAAGAGTGTGCAAAGTTTAGGGGATGATCTGACATTTTTTCCTAGTCTTTATTTTACCTGTTCAAGAACAGTTTCCCCCTACCATTTAGAAAGTATACTACTGTGGAGATCAAAGCTGTGAAATCTATAAATAAAAGAGCCAATAAAAATATTTTTGCCCAAAAGGATGGAGCAAAATGTCACTGAATTTCATAGCTGTTACATCTCTGTTAGTTATTTCATCATTGCCCTTTCATCTTGTCCTTCCTTCCCTTTTGTTGAGCCTCAGTCCCTGCCATGAACAGAGCAGAAGGTATTAAGAGTGCCTAGGCTCAACTTTAGACACTCAATTGTAATAATCAGCTCTTGCCTCCCTATTTCTGAGCTGCTAAGATTTAGAAAACATTTAAAGCAGTAATTCGGTGGGGTGGTGGCCTCCTAGTTCATGTTTTCTTACGTTGTAACTTACATAGCTACAGAGAGAAAACTACTTGGTTTTCAGTTTAATTTTATGTGTATAAAATAATTGAACTCTCGAGGAGCTTCTTTTGAGTTGTACCAAACCAGAGCCAGAACTTCTAAAGAAAACCAAACTGACAATGCTGAAGAAAATGAAACCTATTATTTTTCTCCACTTTCATCATGACTGATTTCTTTAATTCTAACCTACTCAGATGTTTTAAATTTGTGGATAATGCCTGCCCAATGTTAGAAAAGAAAATAACATTTTTTGAAGCTAATTTGGTGAAAGATGATTTTTTTAAATCACAAAACTCTGTAAACATTTGTTAGCTTGTGGAAAAGGAATTGTTTGAAAGAGATTTTGCTAAATTCCCAAAGTGTGTACTGATGACAGTCCCACTGAGATTTGTGTCAAAATCTAATTTTATATTTTCTACTGTGATTTTAATTTCAGAGAGAAGACTTTTAATAATCAACTTCCACGAAAGACTAAAGAACTAGTTTACATACTTGAAACAGATTGAAGATTTGAAAATGTACTCCAAGATTGCATTCTCCTTTCATTTATTCCTAAACTTGTATATCAAATATTCACACCAGAATTTTCCCTTATGTCTTAAATTATGAATAAAAAATGTAACCCTGTGACATCAGTTGCAAATTCAGCTTTATTTCTCACCTTTAAAAATGTTCTATTTTCACCTTCCTATTTCCTGTTTTAGTTACTTTTATGTTACAGTGCAGTTTCTTACATAGCTTTAAAATATTGTCACATACTATAAAATTTGCCCTTTTCAAGTGTATATGTTGGTGGTTTAAGTATCTTTAAGAAATTATGGCACCATCACCATTTATCAGACTTTAGAATATCTTTTCATCCCTTAAAGTAACTTCAGTTCTATTTGCAGCTCAATATTCTCTCCTTTCACCTCATGGAAACCCAATAACATACCGTCACTATGTATCTGCCTATTTTGGTATTTGATATATATGAAATCATATATGTTATCTTTCTGCCTGGCATTTTAAATTTAGCATATAATTTTAAAGATAAATCCATGCTGGAGTATGCATGACAACTTCCCTCCTTTTTATTTTCAAATAATATTCATACATAGTCATATATTATATATTATAGGATATATAATATGTAGTACATATAATATATAATATTCATATGCAGTCATATATATATGTACCACATTCTGTTTGGCCATTGTTAAATTAATGGATATTTGGCCTCACCCCAGAATCTGGTCATTATAAATCATGCTGTTGTGAATAGTTTTGCATTAGCTTTTTGTTTTTGTTTGGGTGGATGCATGTTTTAATTGATCTTGGATAGATAACCTATAAGTACAATTTCTGGGCCATGGTAATTCTATGTTTAACATTTTGAGGAATTTCCTGTTTTCCAATGCAATCATACCATTTTATATTTCTACCAGTAATATAAGGCTTTAATGTCTCCCACATCCTCCTCAGTACTGTTAATTCTCCATATTTTAAAGTTGTGTTCACCCTCTTGGATGTGCCATTATGGTATTTATTTGTATTTTCCTAAAGGTTAACCTAAAGTTAAGCAATCATTTCATGTGCTTATTGATTTTATACATATATATAATTTTTATAATTATATATTTCAGTTCTTATTACTATACAGTATATAATATTGTATAATCATATAATTACTATATTTAAGTATATTTCAATACTTATCACTATATATAGTATATATAATATATATTGTAAAATGACATATACATACATGTTGTAGTAAGTATTGAAATTGCAAAATACATGTCCCTAGCTTATTCTTTTCAGGATTGTTTTTGGTATATTACTTGCATGAATTACTTGCATGTAAACATATATTTAAGAACTAGGTTTTCAATTTTTTATTTTAGAAAAGCAGCTGAGATTTTTGACAATGATCACATTAAATTGGTAGGTAAATTTGAGGTAGGTTTCCATCCTAAAAATATTAAATCTTTTAATTCATGAATATGTGATATCTTTCTATGTAGATCTTTATTTTCTTTCAATAAGCTTATGAATTAATAATTTAATATGTTTGATGTTCTTGAAAACGGGGTGATTTTCTTAATTTCCTTTGCATATTCTTCATTGCTAGTTGCAATGGCTTCTGACACCAATTCCCTGCAGCTGGAGTTAACATCCTAAGATGAAAATGCAGGCTTCCACAGAGGCGCTTTCACTCAGACCTTTGTTGTAAATTCAGTTGCTCTAGGCTGACTTCACTTCTACCAACTGGCTATGATTTCTATGATTTCTTGCATTTCTCTCATGTTTGATTATTTGATATGATGACTCAAAACTTGGCCAGTGATGATACTTACTATTTCTGCTTCATTCTGCAAAGAATGCAAGTCAGAAGCAGCCGAAGAAGAGGGAAAACTGGATGTTTCACAAGGTCCCTCAGGCAAATCTTCACTGTATTCTTTCCGTAAAGTCAGGCCATGTCACCCTCTCAGCATACCACAAAATGCAGAGTACTGCTAACCAGAGACACTCACCTCAGAGTTGAGCCCAGAATTTTCCTTGAGGTTTCATAATGTGGGCATGCTTCCTTGAATCATTTGCTTTGCGTGTATCTGCCATGTAGCAAGTACTATATTCACCAGAAAGGATGCAAAGAAGGGAAATGGCTGGTGATGTTCTCAAAAGAGCATTGGTCACAAACGTGTAAAAACCACTTTCGAATCATGAGTGTGATACTTGACAAAGTAAGAATTTAAACTGCCATTGTTTGAGCACTGAAGAAAGTAAAGGGGAAAATAAAATTTAAAGAGAGTGAATAATCTCTGAAATAAATAAATAAATAGCAATAGAAAAAAGTCATGACTCTTATTACAAAGCAGTCTCCGAAAATGATGCCAATTTGATTTAAAAAAGGCAGAACAATGTGGAAACAGTTTGCTAAACTGGAAAAATGGAACTAAGTTCCTTCTATATTCTAAGCATTTCTTCATCTGTATTGACCTTTTCTTATTGGTAGTTTTCTTGACTCGAGACATCATCATAAATAATGCTGTACTATTAGCATGTTATTTTTCATAGGCAATATAAGAATGAATTATGATCAGTTCTTAGACCAAGAGCTGCCAGATACATGAGTTTGATATTCTACTGTATTCTGGAGGTACCTACAGTAAGAATTCTTGTTTATATGCTGGCCTTGCCTGCTCTGTGTAAATAAATTTTGACAATTATTGAATTTCTGTTCCCCAGATATTTTTTTATCTGTAAACTGGGAATAATATACCTCAAAGAGTAGTTGTGAAGATTAAACAAAATAATATATGTGATGTATTCAGAATCATGTTTTGTATAGAACAATCTGTTGTGTTAACTTTCTTCATGATTACTTGGATTGAATATTCTCGGATTATCATAAAATAAAGTGGGAAGTTACATTATAGGGTGGGATAAGGAGAACTATACTTAAAAACACATAACACCACAAATACGTTTAGAAGTTAAAAAAATTAGCATAGTTTAGGATATAAAATCAACATCCAAAAATCAATTATTTCTATGTAGTAACAATGGGCCATCATAAAAGAAAATTTAAAAAAATAGTTCAATGTACCATAGCATGAAAAATAATATTATTATGAATAAAACTGAAGAGGCAAAATCCATATATACTGAAAACTATAAAATACTGGTTAAGATTTTAAATGAAATTAAATCATGTCAAAGGATTAGAAAACTGCATTGTTAGAATGTCAGTACTCCTCAGCATATTAAGCATATTCTCTTTCAGTATTCCAATGACAAGTTTTTGAAATGGAAAAGATTCATTCTAAAATTCATATGGGGTTTCATACAACTCTGAATAGGCAAAAACATTTTGCGATGAAAGCAGGCTAATGCTACAGAATAGAGTCCAGAGATAAATGTTAACATATATGGTAGAATGTTCTTTGACAAGACTGCCAAAGCTTCTCAGTAGGTAAAAGACAGTTTCATCAACAGAAAATGTCAGAAAAACTGGATATCTACATGAAAAGACAGTAAAGCTGGATACACACAAAAAAATTAATTCAATATAAATGAAAGATATAAATAAAAGACCCTGTGCTATAAAACTTTTTAAAAAAATACAGGATCAAATTTCTAAGACATTGAATTTGATCATGATTTTATAGATATGACCCCCTGAAAGCACACAAAGTTAAAGCAAAAATAAATAAATGGGACTACGTGAAATTAGGTATTTTTGTTAATCAAAGGATGTAATCAACAAGGTGAAAAGATAAAGGAAGAAAAATATTTTCAAATGAGACATCATAATAGGCACATTGATGAATTATGTTTATGATATATGAGAACTACTCAAAGAAGTCAAATAACCTTATTTGAAAATGGACAGAGGACTTGAACAGACATTTCTCCAAAAATGATACATAATTGACCCAAAAACATATGAAAAGTCTTAGAAAAGCACTAATAAGGACAGAAATGCAAATCAAAATCACACTGAGGTATGTCCTTACAGCAATTGAAATGGATATTATAAAAATTCACAAAAAGTAAAAAAAAAATCAGAGAGATGGGATCTGTGATGCTGAAAACCTTGAAGCATCTTGTGTAGAACACAGTATGATTGTTCCTCAAAAGTGTTTTTCTTCCATTTTTCTTAGTGTATGTTTGTAATACATAATAAATACATTCATCATAGGAAACTGACATGTATACATACTGCATTATACATATTGCATCTTGATCCACTCTATTTCCCTCTTCCCACCTCCCCATGTGATGCAACAATTTGTCCTCTGAGCATATATCCAAAATAATTGAATACAGAATCTCAAAAGCTTTTTTCATAGCCATGTTCATAGCAGCATATTTCATAATAGCCAAGAGGTGGGATCAACACAGAAGGCTGTTGAGAGATGCCTGGATAAGCAAATTGGCATGACAAGTGATAGGATACTCTACAGCATGGAAAGCAAAGGAAATCCTGGCATAAGACAAAATATGCATGAACTTTGAGGACATAATGTTAAATGAAATGAATCATTTACAAAAGAAAAAATATTGTGGAATTCTTCTTATATGAAATATCTAAAATAATGAAGATCATATAAATAGAAAGAAGATAGGTGATTACCAATGACTGGAAGGATGAATGGTGGAGTTTTTTGGTTTTTTTGGCTTTTATTTTTGTCTTTACTTATTGTAGAATTTCAATTCTGAATGAGGTTTTGTAGATCAGGTTCATATCAATGTGGCTATACTAATAACTACTGAAGTAAAAGTGTTTAAAATGATACATTTTATAACTCAATATGTGACTTTTAATTACAATTTCGTTCTTCTTTTAATTTTAAAGAGAATAATTAAAAAAGAACAATAGCTAAATACCAAAATAGGCAAAAATAAAACAAAAAAAATGATACAGGGTTTCAGAACAAAATGATAGGAATTAACAGTGGCTATTATACTATATAGTCTTATCTTCAGTGAAGTTTCTCAGATTACCAGGTATAAGAATACAAGGTTGATGAAGCCATTAAAGAGAATAAAAATAAAAACAAGAAAATCCCATGAGATGTGACACAGAGTTTCACTAGACAAGATGGTAGGAATTCACCAATGGTTGTAATATTGCATGTTGTTGTCTTCAAATTAGTTGTTCAGATTACCAGATATAAGCAGGCAAAATTGGTAAAAAAAAAATAGGAATTATTTGTTCCATTGAATAAACTATTGGACATCAGCACTACAGTTATCCTAGGTATTCTTCTATATACATCTACCTATGTATATATTTTTCCCTTCCTTTTTTCTTTCTTTTTCTCCTTTCCCTCATCCCAGTTGTCCCTTCCCTTGAGCATTTCCTTTTCCTTTCATAATATCTATTGTATGTTTTAGGTTTTATTTACTCTTTCAGATTTTTACACTAGGGAGACAATATGATGTTTGTACATGTGGGTCCAATTTATTTCACTTCTGATTATGGTCTCTAGCTGCATCCATTAACCTATAAAGGCCTCATTTTTTTTTATAGCTGAGTAATACTCCATTATACTGGTATTATCTACAATTTTAATGAAAAATATCACTTACCTAGTATGAGGAATTGCAAATTTTTCAAAAATGAGGGAGGTACAAAATGTCACTGTGTTTTTGTTTAAAAGGGTGTGGTGGCTCTATTGAAATAAAGTTTGGGTGTTTTCCTATCATTTCACAATGTCTATCATACCTCTGAGTTTAAATTAACTCTTTCAGGTTTTACACTAGTGAGACAATGTAGTGCTTGCACATGCAGGGGGTAAAGGGCAACTGGTATGTGGGAAAAGAGAAGGGAAAGAAGGAGAAATGTTGTATGTATGTATATACAGGATAGTTAACATAGTTGTTCTACTGTCTTCTATTTCTTTGCTGAAAGAAATTGTTAATGAGTCCTTGATTGATCAATACTACATGTCGCTATCTGTTTTCATGAGAAACCACTTTGAAGATATCCATATGTAATACAACAAGCACTGTTAATTTCCTACCACTTTGTTTGAAACTTTGTATTGTCTGTACTGTTCTTTTGCTATTTTGTAAAAGGTTGTCTGTCTGTTAATGTTTTCCTCCTTTTATTTTTAAAACAAATAAAAGAAAGTTTGGATAGAGATTTTTCTTAGGTTCAGATACATTCTCAACTAGTTTTTACTTTTTTGTCATTTTATGTATTTTCTCTTGTTAATGGTTTTCACAGATATTTCAGGGAGACTTGGAGATGGGCTTCTTCAGCAATTACTATCAGATCTTGAATCAGAAATCATAGAACAGTTACCCTCTTTTTATTTCTTAAACTAAAATCTAAGTGAAAATGATTGTCTAACACCTAAGAATTTCACATAAGAATTTGTCCCTATCTTTTCTCTCCCAAAGCCATGTTCTCAGATTTATCAGGTAGTGCCATATTGAAGAAAGAAGCAAATTAATCTGCTGACTGCATCAATAAATATAATTTTAAAATAGTAAAACTATTTTATGATCAATAAATGCATCTGTGAAAATTACACATGCTTGCTTGACAGTGACTTTAAAACCTTGAAGTCCTCTCACTTCGCTACTGGCTGGAATTATCTCTTGCTTGGAGACTGCCAGGTCTCTCTGGATCTGGCACAGTGCCCATTACCTAATGATTGGTTAATTAATTGTTGGATGAATGTGGGACTTCCAGGATAAAAATCTGGCAATAGCAGCATGATTAATAGGGTAAGAGAAGATGCAACGTTGTGTTCAAGGCTTGGCTATCAAACCTAATCAAACAAAGGGACAAAAATGTAAAATCAATAAACTATATACCTCATATTTAAGATAGAAATGGAAAAATGGTAACTGAGCTTTGGTAGTCAAATTAAATGGAATAATACTTTGGGATATTTGAAGTATTTATCCTCTGGTGACCAAGCCAGGATAAGATCCTAAGTGTAAACAAGGTCTGAGGGTAAAAGCACCCAAATTTATTCCATAAAAGAATTCATAAGGATAATGGAAAAAACAAGGAAACAGACATTTATCAGAAAACTAAAATTTAGTGATTGAAAAGTGGCCACAAAATGACATTAGGGACATCTTGAAAGAAACAAAGGAAAGCAAATAATTTACAGCAGCTCTGAGTGTATTCTTCTCAAAGGAGCCCTACAAAGAGGAAAATTATTTTTACAGAAAAGCAAAGAAAAGTTGAGATGAGAATAGAGTAGCTCAGAATTTTGGAGGTCAAGGGCATAGGGAATATAAGGTTGATCAAAAAAAAAAAAAAAAAGAAGAAAACCTACATGAGACTCTAATGCCAGTAATAGTTTCTTTGAGTACATCCAAGGCAGAAAATCAGAGAGAAAGTCATTGGACAATGGTGGTTCGAAGAATGCACTTGGGAAAAAAGGAAAGAGAGGGAAGGATAAATAAAATCATTGTTTAGGAGTTTTTGGTGGAAGACCTTAAAGGAATCTCCACTCCCAAATTATCTTTTAACAAAGACAGAGCAGACATCCTAGATCAAATGCCAGCGTAGGATAGCTACATTCTGCGTGTAATTGAAAAACTAGATGAAGATAAATAACGCAGCCTGATATCATCCATTCCAGTTTTTCTTTATCAAGAAAATGCCTGTGTTCCACCTCTTTTTACATTCAGTTCCCAGCATGACGGTTGTTTACTGCCACTATCTCCTTGTGGCCAGGTTCAGTTCTGACTATGTCACACCTAAGTGAGGGGAACGTGAAGGCAGCAGATCAGCTGCTTTAGGATTCCAGCCAGGATTCTGCTTTCTCCATTGCTGTGTGCACTCTTGCTGTTTCCTCCCCAACTTCCAAAATCTTAGCTGTACACTGTCTTCCTATGAACATAGCCAGTAACCTTTTGAATTTAAGAATCTCCCTTACTCTGCCCTCTGTGGAAGTCTGCACACTTGCGTATCTGTCTTCTGACTTTGTTTTACCAGGTCTTGGTGCTTGGTAAGAATTATGCTTTTTCCATCTCCTCTATTCAGTGGTCCCAGCATCCCTCAGGTCTCCTAAGCCCTCTTCTGTTAGTGACCTGTTAAGAGGATTTTAAAGGAACTCAGGAGTGAAATTGTGGAATCATTGGCATAAATACACAAGCTGCCATAAACAGGCCACTGTGCTCTCTGATTTTCAAGGCAACTCACAACTTGAATGAGAAGAGTTCTCCAGGGACACAGGAATTACAGACCAATGAGTCTGATTCTTTGTTGAGCAGACTGGTGGGATTTGTAACAAAGGATTTTTCCACCAATCACTGAAGCTAGCACTTCTGAGGCTTTCCCAAAGAAGATTTACAAGGCAGAGTGCATTGAATAGGCACACCCTGGACCTTAAGCAGCATGACTGATGATGTCTGCTTTAAGTAAAAAATATTTTTTTTAAATTTTGCATTTCATCTGCTATGTTCCTGTGAACCTTATATTCCAGTCCGTAATAGTCTTTTCTTTAGGAGACAAATTATTATTATTATTATTATTTTTTTGGTTTTTCTCCGGTACCGGGAACTGAACTCACGACCTTGCGCTGGCCAGGCAGGTGTTTTTGCCGCTGAGCTAAATCCCCAGCCCCTAGGAGGCAAATTATGATTTGGATTTTGGTTGAAGAATAAATGATATATCATGAGCTGTTAAAATTTTCTTTAATGTCAACCATATAAAGTTTAGTAGAAAGTTCAAATCTGAAAGCCAAATGTGAAAAGAAACCTTGCACTGACATATACGGAGGAAGAATGGCAGTTTCAGTAGCTTGTATCAAAGGCCAGACAGAGGCGAACAAGATGGGTGGGAATATTTTCTAAGCTCTGCTCTTGTTTTTCCTCTACATTGAGTTGGACAGTAATTGCTAGCTCCATCATCTTAGTAAGAGTTCCTACTGCCTAATTGAAAAGCAATATTGAGAAATATAAAAGTTCTGCTATAAGTAGCAGAAGACTAATAGCACTGCTGACTATTCTCAGGATTTTACTGCTCCATCCAACTTTTCTCCAAATCCCCAGATCTACGGAATAGTTATTAGGGTGGATGCCTCATTACATTGTTGCTTTTTTCTGATAGTTAAGAAATGGATCCCTAATTGGTAAAAGTGATGGAAACTGGAAGCTATAAATGTAGCCTATGAGAGTATTTTCCCCAGGGTTCATTCTTTCTCTTCTTCTGTGAATCACCCAGAAGGTCACAAATTAGAACCTATGTATTTACCTTTTTCTCTTGCCCGTCACCTAGTATAGTCCCTGATAAACTCAGGAGGCATGAACTCACTAACAAAATAAGTAGCTGAGCAATTGAGACACAAAAAGGAAAGAGAACAGATTACAGTATTGAACAGAACTATTGGAATTGCTTACCTAAGAATCTACCATCAGTAAAGCAGTATGTTCAAGTCACTACAGGAGGATAGAGTGCAGAAAAAAATCACACAAGGAATAAAGTGGGAATATTAGGTCCAAAAATAGTGGTAGAAGTCAAGAACAAAGTAGTCGAAGTAAAAAGTATGATATAGCTGGAGAATGATTTAGATGGAGGAAATTTCTAGTGAATGGCAAGAAAGAATGTAAGAAAAAGAAATACCCAGAATGTGAGTAGAAGTAGTAGGTGAGGGTAAAGAGGGTGAGGAGGTATTGTGTTTAAAAGTTCTCTTCTCTTATTTGACAATATCTTCTTTCTCTAAATCTTTTTGTAGACTTGATACTCCATGAAAATGTGCTGCATTTACACTACAAACTGATATTTGTCTTTACCACATGAATATCAGGATAAAGATACTCTAATCTCAGAATTGTGTGTCTGCAGTTATACTAATAGAGAGTATAAGATATGTGCTGAAAGCACACACTTGAAGAAGAAGCCAGGCACACACACACACATGCAAGTGCACACACACACACACCCAAACACACAAAATATTCTGATGATGGTGGTACTAATCACACCTAGGAAATTCACATAGGATAAAAAGTGAGGGCATCAAAATATAAGGGAAATTCACATAGGATAAAAAGTGAGGGTATCAAAATATAAATTCACATAGGATAAAAAGTGAGGGCATCAAAATATAAAAAATGGTCATCTCTCTGGTCATTGATTATTGAGTCCCTCTAAGTGTTTGGCTAATAATTTCCTTAGGGGTTTTCAGTGAAATTCTGCATTTGCTAATGCTTAGAAGACTTTTCCATGCTAAAATTCATAGCAACTGTGTTAAGAGGTTAGTTCGACCAGCACCATGTAGCTCAATTCTTGACCTTGCCTAACTAAACTCAGACCAAGACATGAATCAAAGTTAACATGATGCAGTCTTTCTTAATCTTACTATGTTATTCTAGCAAACCCAAGAAAGTTTCAGTTGCTTGAAGAACAACACAATAATCTGTGGTAAGAAGAAATACAAACACATTATGTAATTTTTCAGCTGGAACCATTCTTTGTTTCCTGGGGTGGTCTTGAACTTACCTCGTGATCTTTTTACCCCACTTCCCAAGTAGTTGGAGTTATGGGAGTCCAACATCACACAGAACTGTGATACATGCATACATATAGATAGACAGATAGATGATAGATAGCTTTTTAATCATAGGACTTCCTATAACTAAAATAAACTAATATTTTAGTAAAACTAATATATAAGAGCTAACAAGTTAAGAATTTCCATATGTACTTGTTCACAAAACTCAAAATACCAAGCAGTTTTCAAAAGAGGAATTTATCCATGGTCCATGTGGTTGTTTGTTTTATGTGTCAACGTGACTTGGCTAGGGGACCTAGCTCTTTACTGAAACACTAGACTGATGTTTCTGGGAAGGTATCCTGTGGATGTGAATTACATTTATAATCAGTTCTCTTTAAAGTAAACCACGTTATCTAAAGGCTTTTAGGGTAGAAACTTAAATTTCCCTGCGAAGAGGGAACCATGCCTCAAAACAAACATAGAAATCCACGATGAATTTTCAGCTTCCTGGTCTACCTTCATACTTTGGAGTTGCCAGTCCTCACACTTGAATAAGCAAATTCCTCAACATAAATGTCTCTCTCTCTTATACATATATATGGATATATTAATGGATATATATGGATATAGATGTATAGGGGTATATATATGGATATATATATATGCATATATATGTATATGGGTATATATATGGATATATATGCATATGGGTATATATATGGATATATATGTGTATATATATATGGGTACATATATGTGGATACATAGATATCCCATTGCTTCCATTTTTCTGCTGAATTCTGAGTGATACAAATACTCAGGGAATTCTCAGGATAAAGGAGGCACTAGACAACTCAATTCACTTAAATGTAATTGATAGGGCACAGACAAATTTAGTCCTAATCAAGTTCTAACACTTGCATATTCAAAGTATCTCCTAAAAAAGAGAAAAAAGTTTTTCACTTTCATGTTCAAACTGATCTAACCTGCTCTTTTTTAAACTGAATGAGACAAATACCCTCATGACTAGTTTCCTGACTTCCATTCCACATCATGATATCTCTACCCAATTGCCGGATGATCCATGATAGTTTTCAAATGAAAATTCATTCATAGTGGTAGTTATTACTCACACTTGAAGAGCATAGGATCTCACTCTACTTATTTTTTAGGGTTATCTTACTCTAGGCTATTTATTTATTTACTTATTTACACTACTGGTGATCAAACCCCAGGAGCGCCCTATTACTGAAGTATATTCTCAGCCTGTTTCATTTTTTTCATTTTTAAGACAAGAACTTAGTAAATTTTTCAGGTGAGACATAGACTTGTGATTCTCCTGCTTCAGTGTCCATCAGTGCTTGGATACAGGCATAAGGTTTTTTTTTTTTATTTTAAAGAGAATAAAAAAAGACATTAATATGATACAGAATTTCAAGACAAATGATAGGAAATCAACAATGGTTGTTACACTGCATGTTGTTATCTTCAAAGTAATTGTTTAGATTACCAGACATAGTCATGCAAGATTGATGAAACAATTAAACATTAACTGTTCCTTTCAACAAACCAATGGAAATTGTAGTACAATTAGCTTAGCTATCTTGAGTATATATATATATATATTTTCCCCTTCCTTCTTTCTTTCTTTTCTCCTTTCCCTCATCCCAGTTGCTCTTTCCTTCTGAGTAGTTTCTTTCCCTTTCATAGTATCTATTTTATCTTTTGAATTTTATTTACTCTTTGAGGTTCTTATACTAGGGAGAGAATATGGTGTTTGCACATGTGGGTTTTATTTATTTCACTTATGAGTATGGTCTCAAGTTGCATCCATTTTCCTATAAAAGTCTCAAGTTTATATTTCTTTATAGCTGGGTAATACTCCATTGCATGAAAATACCACATTTTTTTAAATATTGTTGTCCTCTTGTCTTTAGTTACAGACCTCTTCTCTCTTCTGGCCTCTTATATTTCATCCCACCAGAAAGCTTTGCAATGTCTCATCATAGAATGTTTGTTCCTGTTCCCCCTCTCCTCAGGAGAACTCCTATTCATTCTTCTGTGAGGCTCCAGCATCACAACTTCAGGGGAGCAATACCTGACTTACCTCAGCCAGGTCAAAGTCCATGATTAATATGCTCCCTGAACCTCATAGCTCTCATTTGTAACTATTATCACAACTCAAACTTTATGTCCAATTACTGTAGGATTCAGGTCTCTCTCCTCAACTAGATTGTAGGATATATGGGCCATAATCAGCGTTGTTTTTTGCCACTTTCATATTCTCGGAGTTTAGCATAGGGTGATATATATACATCTATATGTACACATATGCATATATGTACATATAGATGTATATATATAGATCTCTCTCTCTCTATATATATATATATATATGTATGTATGTTTCTGGGAATGTATCCTGTGGGGAGAGAGAGAGAGAGAGAGAGAGAGAGAGAGAGAGAGAGAGAGAGAGAGAGAAAGATTCTCCACCAAAACAAAAATTTGATGAAAAAGTGGATTTATAAAATATCCTTCTGGAATCTAGGGGTATTAAGGCTACATTTTAAGCACCCAAATTTGCCAAAATACAATTATAATTTTCCTCTCAGTATTATTTCTAATTTACAAGTAATTACTTAGATTACAAAGATCAAGGAAAACATGTCACTTTGTTTCCATTTTATCTAGTAAATTCAGGGAGTTAAGTTTTAAGAATACAAGATGCCCTGAATTTAGGTAAGCTGAACTTGGTATGTGCTTTAAGATGAAGCTCAGCACAATATATTCCTGTGTGTGTTATGAATTTTCGCTTGGCAATCAGCAGAGAAAGGAGCAACTTAGTTCAGTGAGAGAGCTGCTGATTCTCACAATGTAAGGGTTTAATGGAGGCTTTGGTAGCCACATGCAGGGCTGCTAAGTGCATGATACTGGCATGCTTGGTGTATTAGTTGAGCTGCTTAGGTTGAAAAATAAGAAGAAGGAAATTATCAGTTGAACAGGAGAAAACACATATGAGAGAATGAGTATTTGTTCTTCTCAGATGTTTCAGTAATTTTTAAGAAAAAATAATAATAAATATATCTTAGAGATGCAGTTTATAAAATACTTGATAATAAATCTGATATATTTAAAGATTAGTATAATTAATAAAATATCAAATTGTAAAGGCCAAAGAGATCATTTAACACAACATCCCACGTTTTTTTAACGGGAAGGTTCCTAATCATTTGAAGGACGTGGTTGTTAGGAACCTTTGTAGTTATTAGTGAGTTCACTCTTTCTAGAATAAATTTGTGGCTCACACAGCTCTGATGACTCAAAAATCATTTCTCTTCTAAAGCCTAATTCTTTTTTTTTTTTTTTTTCTCCAGGTACCGGGAATAAAACTCACGACCTTGTGCTTGCCCGGCAGGTGCTGTGCCGCTGAGCTAAATCCCCGGCCCTTTCTAAAGGCTAATTCTGTATGTCTATAATTTCAATCACTGAGTCCAGTTCTGTATCTTTAGAGAATAAGTTAATTTTTCTCACACATATCTTCACCTGTTCTGGTAAACATGAAAGTTGCCGTTGACTCTGATTTTCTTTAGGTGAAAGAACCTTAGATCATTAATCATTACATGCTCTCTGAGCTGTTTTCTTTTCCCTTTTATAGCATTCTCTACTTCTAAAATACCTTCCTTAAATACATCGATAAGAACTGAACATAACACCTATATTTTCTGGAAGGAGAAAACTACAACTGAATGAATACTTCAGCTCATCTGGTGATTGTGATCCTGTTAAAAATTGTTTATACTTCTGGGTTATCTTTTTTTTTTTTTTCTCATTGGTAGATTTCAGACAAGGTTGCGTGCAGTTGAAATCCTAGGGTTTTACTCATGATTCACTGTTAGACCATGTTTCTATTTCTGTGCCTGTGCAATGAACTCTTTAGTTTTCATTTTAAGCTATTTATTTATTCATATAAATTGTGGTCATTTTTCTAGATATAAGACTATCTCTAAATATTTAAAGTTAAATACTTTATCCATGATTCCAATATTCCTTAATGTGAAATTGATAAACATACCATTTGCACCTGAGACCAAAATGGTGGTAAAATGCTGATTAGGACGCAACAAGAGAGCTGGAGAACAAACCTCCCCCTGGAGGGACTTAAGTACTATTTATCTATAGTCTATGTGTAACTGGCCCTGTAGGTGGGAATTTATGTAACTCTACCATTTTCTAGTTCACATTTCTTCATGATTTCTCTATCAAGGCTAAAATACATTTTATCAAACTCTGCTGAGAGTCAGTGGTGAAGGTTATTTTTAAAAAATATATCTTTGAAGTACAGAGGACCCTGGTTCAGCTACAGCTGGTTAGCTCTGGGGACAGAGCTACAGGACATCATTAGGACCTGGACTCTTTCTGTGTTAAATTTGTTCTCTTTGCATTTGCTCTAACTCTCAAGCTTGTTGCCTCTACTTGGTGGTGCTTGGCTGATGTGAGACATACGTATAAAACTGTTTGTAGTCCAAGGGCAGCAGGAAAAAGGAACACCTTTCAGTTGCCAGTGTGCTTTTTGATCATTTCTGTTTGGATTTTAGGCTGATTTCTGAACCAATTGCTGTGGTGAGAGAAATGTAATACTCTCCTATGTGATAAAGTCTGTACAAAATAGTTATTTCTAGTAAAGAAGGTCATAGAATATAGGTTTGTACTTGACAAACGTAGACACCCAAATATATGTGGTTCTTTTGTTTCTTTATTATATCATACTAAACATGTTTATTTTAAAGTAATATTTGTAGAAATTTATTTTATTTATTTTTTTGGTTTTTTTCTGGTACCAGGAATCGAACTCATGACCTTGCACTTGCCAGGCAAGCGCTGTGCCGCTGAGCTAAATCCCCAGCCCCTAGAAATTTATTTTAAAATAATGACCATAAAGTATATTTTTACCATCACTTTCTCCCTTATTTTCATATTTTTTTTCAAAACATGTATTATGGAAAATTTCAAACATATATAAAAGTAGGTAGAATAGTATGATGAATTCCATCTAATAAACCCAAAATGAACTCAAACTGAACAATTATCAATTATCATCATTCTAGTTTCCAGTGACTCTCTTAATATTATTTACTCTCATTACCAGTTACTCTTTTAATATTATTTTAAAGCTAATCTCAGTTATACTTATTGCTTAATTTGTAAATATACAACTATAGAACTCTAAAATATCTTTAAAAAGGTAACTGTTAAATTTTAATAATTCCATACTATCATCGCTATTCCTTAGTACTGAAATTTTAAATTGCTAAAAAGTTATCATTTCTTTAATAATACATGGTTTTCAGAATCCAAATAAGACTCAGATTGTCTGGGTTTGAAATTTTTTATTAGTATGTATAGGCAAAACGTAATGATTACATTCAGTTTTTAAATGTCTAACTCTCTAGGCTTCCTCTCTGTTCTCTCAAAAGCTCACATTTCTACTGTCTTCTTTTCCATTTATAAAAGAAATTATTTATTTGTTTATTTTGCAATATGATTTCCACACTCTAAGGTTTCTGATTACATTTCCTTGTTGACATTTCACACTTCTTATTTTCTGAAAATTGGTGGTTTGACCTAGGCACTTGATGAGATTGAGTATCAATGTTCTCAGCATGAGTACCTGGTGACTGATGTCTTCTCCCATAGGAGGCACATAAGGCCAAGCTGTTAGCAGCCATTGATATTACTGTCCAAATCAATTACCATTGCATTTATATATTTTACTTCTTTCACTCCTTCATCATTTATTAGCCGAAAGATTTCTCTAGGAAGGAACTTCACTTTATCTTGATTTCGTTATTTGGTGGTATATGTGTATGAGAAAGTTTGCATAAATGTCTGATTTTCTCCTTTTAAAAAAAAGTTAATCTGTTGCTTTTAATTCAAATAATAAATTTACTTACTAGCAGAGTGACCAACTGGAATTTTAAACAAATTTTATCGTTTGATTGACTTGCTGAAACTCATCCTATGCTTCCAATGTTTTTTTTTTTTTTTTGCTGAAATTTCCCTATTTTTGATAGTGAGAGCATTTTTAAATTGGTTCTGAGTTAATCTGATTCTAACTGAGTACTATAGTTTTCAACAGTTTTCTTAGGTATACTACAACATTTCAGACTCATACAGAAACAAATCAATTAGTCCTCTAGGAAATTTTGGGTCCTTTTGCTGTGAAAGTTTTGTTAGAGCCTAAAAGACTGCACAATAGAAATGCATATTGCTACCTTATTGAAAGTTGTTTCTAAGACTTTGGTGAATATAGCTAGGCCATATTTACAGGATAAAATGCATAGTAAGTTTATTCGGATACCCCCAGGAGTTTCAAAGTGAGGATGACGGGATTTTCACCGCATTTATATCGTTCCTCTCTCATCTCAATCTTTTTTAACCCACGGAAGGAATTACAGTTCTCAGCGATGCTGGAAATGATAGAATTCTCATTAATTACTCATTTACTTTATCTCTTAATACACAGACATGATGGTTTCAAAGCAAAAAATAAATTAATTAATTAATAAATAAGTAATGATTCATAAAAACAGTTCAAGATACTGTAGTTTTTTATTTTCCTTTAGCGTGTATTCTATTAGTTATATACAGCTGAGTTGAAAATGTATTCTAGTCTCTTGAAATGGTTTATTCAGCTGAATACACATTAAGGTGCATTTATTTCATTTTCCTTTTGTTTGAAGGGTTTGATTATTTTAATACTTTTAATGTTGTTTGAGGGAAATATTAGCATAGTTACAAAGTCAAATCTTAACAATATGTATTCAAATATGTCAAGCTTTTTTCCATAATTCTACCTCTTACAATAAACTTCTTTAAATATGAGTTTAAAAACAAGTGATGTTTTATTCTTCTATTACTCATTTAAATCTTGAGTATGCTTTTATGTTCTGAAGGTTACATTTCTATACTAATATTTACTTTTACATTAAAATCTTTACATTACATTATAGTTCCTTTCTTTTTTAAATTTAGCAATATTCCCTTGGTTCCCTACTATTGGAAAAATTGGTATTAACTGATAAGTGCTTCTTTCTACTCTTTCATCATCTGATCTGAAGTAATACTTCATCCTAGATAAAGGCTCTCAGGTAATCAGTGAGGCTATTCTACTTTCATATTTTCTCACCTTCAACCTCCTTTTTAAAAATATATTTTTCCTACATTGTTAGAGCTGGATACCATTACACACCTTGTTCCTTCCCAAGAGTCTTACTCCGCCAGGAAAAGAAGGGTTTAGTGAGTGTCAGTATTGGTTTGACTTCAAAAAACTTTTCCTGATTTGTGCTTAGCAGTTAGTATAGACATAAAGGCTTATTTCATAGTTAGTTTTGTTGTGTTAGATTATTACATTCTATTTTGCTAAAAACCATCGCTGCCAAAAATTTGATTAAGATACTTTTCAAAGTCTTATAAATTACATAGTACTTTCATCCTGAAAGTTCAGAACTATATCTTTCTGTCTTTAGAATTCTGTGCATTCATTAGACTATGTTTCAGTATTGATCATTTCTGTTCCTCTTCCTTATGTTTTTTCCTTCTCCTTCTTCTTCCTCTCTCTCTCTCTCACCTTCAGTCTCTGCTATCAATCTCTCTCTCTCTCACTTTCAAATATCCCCTCTGTTTAAAGTCTGGCAGATTGGTGACAACACATCTTGGGGTTGGCATTTGGTTTTGTTAGGCATGTGATATACCTGTTCAGCATGTCAGTAGAGGATGTATTTTACACAGATATCTTTGTTTGTTTGTTCTGGGAATCAAACTCAGGACTTTGTGCTTAGCAGGCAGGTATTGTGCCACTGAGCTATATCCTTGGCTATACTGTGTATTTTAAGTCAGTTTTTTCAACAAAATATTCTTTATGTATAGTTCATAAATTTTAGTATAAGTTATATAGTTTTAGTGTATATTAGCTATTTCACTTGCACTTTTTGCAGCAGTATGCAATATATCTATATATCTATATATAGATATATATA
>NW_004955427.1:18226153-18252774 GCF_000276665.1 Chinchilla lanigera | reverse complement strand
TTTGAAATATGATATTGTTTATAAGTATGCCTGTAGGAAGCTGTGATAGTTGATTATGTCAGCCTGTGTAAGAAACACCCAAGTAGATTGGCTTAGCATAGCTGTGGGGGTAGAAGATATTTTGTTTTTCATTTTAAAATTTTTTATTTGTATATATTTGCAAAAACCAATAAATACATTCATCATCAGAAATTTCTACCTATTCATATCACATTGTTTTCATTACTGTTATTTCCCTGGTAACCCATAAGTTACTTGACATGTTTTAAAATTCTATTTTGACTCACCTACTCTAATATATATACATATATATGTATATATATATTTGAGCTCTTTTAATGCTACCTTAGATATTGTATTATGTACACATGTTTAATCACAATCTGCTAGTGTCGTTTTAAATAATTTAATAGTTCAAATAAATGGAATTCTTAAATTATTTTAAATGCCTCTACTCTCCACCATTCATATTATTGTATAAATATTTCTTAGACAGTATATATTGTTTTAACAAACGTACCTTGAAAAATGTAAGAGGAGAAGTAAATCTTTTTGCAGTCACCTATATTTTTTTTTTTTTGGTTTTTTTCTCTGGTACCGGGAACTGAACTCACGACCTTGCGCTTGCCAGGCAGGCGCTTTTGCCGCTGAGCTAAATCCCCAGCCCCAGTCACCTATATTTATTGCCATATTTTTTCTCACTTGCTGACAAAATTTGTTATTATATGGTTTCCTTTCTATTTAGAGAAATTTCTTTCCTCTATTAGTTTAGGTAATTTTGCTGATGAATTAGCTTTCTGCTGTTGAATGGAAATGTTGTGATTTCCACTTTAATCCTGAAAGATATTTTCAGCGGCATATGCTTCTGAGTTGGCAGCTCTTTCATTTCAGGTGTTACGAATTTCTTCTGGCCTCCACAATTTCTCATTAGAAATACATTGTCATTCTAATTCTTCATCCTGTTGACACAGCATCATCTTCTCTCACTTTTTCTAAGAAGCTTTCTTATATTTAGCTTCTGGAAGTTTAGTCATAAGATATTCTAAATGGAGTTTGAGTTAATATTGTTTGTGGTTTGCTCAGCATCTTGAATATATAGGTTTAGGTCTCTTGCTAAATTTGGTAGATTTTCAACCTTCATTTTGTTAAGTTCCATGCTTTGTTCTTTTGCTTTGAAACTCAATGACTTGAATAGGCTTTTTGTTACAGTCCTATATGCCCATAACACTGTGTTCACTGTATTCTCTCTATTGTCTAAATTGGATAATTTCTATTATTCTATCTTGCAAATCACTAATTCTTCCTATCCTCCTCCTACAGCCCGTCCATTGAATTTTTATTTCACTTATTGTACTTTTCATATCTAACATTTCTATGTGGTTCTTATTTATGTCTTCTGTTTACTTGTTAAAATCTTTTTTTTTAACTTGGTTTTTCTGCTTTTGTTTCATTCAGGATCATAACTACTCACTGAAACAATTATAATTTCAGTAATTCCATTTTTATTTTGCAATTTAATAATTACCTTAATAACTCAACTTGTGACATTTTAATTCTTGGTATTATCAAAATTCTGGTTCTTAAACTGTACTTTGATTTTAGTTTTTTAATTCTTATTTGTATTGGTACATGTTAGCAGTACATAATGATTGCATTTCCTGTAGGGAGTTGATACATGTACACAGAAAATCTGAATGCAGTGGACAAGAGGTTTATATGGCTTATGATTTCAGAGGTTTGATTTCATGGTCTTCTGGCTCCACAGCAGAAATAGCATGTCAGCAGAACCTAGAGGAGAAATCTACTCAATCTATAGATTGAGGAAGCCAGAGAACTACTAAGAGACAGAGAGAAATATATCTCCAAAGGCACATCCGCAGTGACCCACCTCATCAAAACAAGCCCTACTTCCTAATAGTACATTCAACTATCAGCCCAACAGTGAATTGATTCACTGATGAATGTAGTGCCTCTGTGAACCAGTCATAGAGGTGATTGGTTCCAAAAGCATCACCTGTGAACACTTGAGACTTTTGTGGGGGCATTTAAGATCTAAACCATAACTTTATTTTTTTAAATATTATTTTAAAGAGAGCAGTAAATGAGAAAAGAAAGAACAATAGCAGCATACCAGCATCACAAACATAAACAAACTTAAGCAAGAACATTTAAAGTGATACAGGGTTTCAAGACAAAATAATACGAATTCACAGTGATTGTTATATTACATATTGTTATCTTCAACTGCGTTGCTCAGACTACCAGGTGTAAGAGTGGAAGATTGCTCAAACAGTTAAAGAGAAAAAGAGACTTTAAACTTAGATACTTTACAGTTTATTTGTTGTGAGCAGATATCAATCTAATTCATCTTCAAGCTGAATTCATGGTTTATGAATTATTCCAGTTAATGTCCCTTATAATAAAGTCCCTGGACCAAAAGCTTCATTTTTTATTTAGTGTCTTTCAATCTTGAATAGTTTCTCAGTATTTTCTTCAGTTTTATAACATTAACAATTTTGAATGCTATAAGGTTTTATTTTCTATAATGATCCTCAGTATGGGTTCATCTAATCATGACTTATAATCAATTGCAGCTGTTTATTTTGGAAAAGAATATTTAACAAGTGATTTTTTTTTTTTTTACATCCTATCAAGTGAACCATGATTTTAATTTATTCCTTAACTGATGACTTCAGCTTTGGTTACTTGATAAAGTTGATATATACCACAATTTTCCACTGTAAATTACTTTTCTCCCATTGTAATTAATAACTATCTGGGAGTGAATTGTATTTTGGTACTTATGAAGTTTTGTAAATAACCTGATCCTTATCTAGCTTTCTTCACCTAATTTATATCAATATAGAGTAACTGATTTTTATTTTGTATGATGGATTATAATTTGATGGTATAATTGTTTAGTTTGATCTTCAAATTATCTCTGAGTATCTGTGTTTTAAACAGTAAGAACTGTTTGAATTGGCTCTGATGTGTCATCCTCATAATATGAGCACTGATCTTACTTCATATCACCAGCTATTTCAGGTTTTCTTGTACTACTCCTGGTTTATTCTGAGAATTAGTCATCTCACCAAAGATGGTTTCTTTTTAGTAAAGGATGTGATATAAAGAACTGTATGAGTGTAAAATGAGCTTATTGTTTTTGAAATGTCTAGAGATCCAAGTTGTTCCAATTAACAGAGCAAGGTATTTTATGTAAACACAAAGGCAGTTTCCCTCTCAGTTTATTTATGTAGATGTCTGTATGAAAATCAGAGGATTAGATTGGTACCTCCAAAACCTAATACACAGGATTTATTTTAGGCTTCTCCCTTTTAATTCTTGTCTCTTCATTGACAGTGGGAAACTACACTGTCTTATGGTTAATCACATATTTTTATATTTGTGTATTATAACCAATATTCCACTGTTTTTCTGCTTCCCTTCCACACATGCCTATTTTCTTTGTACTTTCTTATGTAGGTCAACTTCCTGTAAAACCTTGTCTCTCTGGACTCAAGTTATTTGTACTGAACCATTTGACAAACCATTTATGTCCTCTCTGCTCAGTAAGCTCAGGCTCTGAAGCTCCATGCTGGTCATCCCTTTCTCACATTTGCATGTCCACTTAACACTTCTCAGGCTATCACACTTTTCTCCGGGATAGAATTTGCTGTGACTCCTGCAGCTATCGGGCTTCTGAAAGGGTGTGATGGGAGATTAAGGAAACACTATCGACACAAACTAAAAGGAAAACAGGGACGTGGTGGGATCTGACTTCTCTTATGGAGAGACAGCAACAACCCAAAATGGTCTGCCTCTTTATACACTGTAAGAAAGAGGGGGAGGGGGCTGAGCACTCAACAGGGCCAAAAGTGCAAAATGTGGTGTTTTGCTGAGAACACTGAAAGTGAGACATTCTCAATGTTATCTGTGCTTTAGTTAACAGGGAAGAACACCAAGGCCAGTGGCCTGCTAAACTGGCCTTGCTCTAGTTCCAACAGCTGATTTACATGGCTCGCCTCTGGGACCTTTGTGTTCTCAGGGGCTGGCCTTGCTGTAGCCCCGAATGTGTGGTTGATCTCCAGCTCAGCTGCTCCCCAAAGTATTTTTACCTTTTTTACTAATGTATAGATATTCCTTGCTTGACTACACCTAATGCTTATTGGAGTAAATTCAGGTAAATATCAAAGTGAAAAAATGAAAAAGAAAAAGTAGGAAAAAGAATAGTGGAAAACTGACATTCTAATATTTTTAAAGGATTTTTTTTACTGTTACCGTGCATATTCTCCTTATTGACATCTGTAGGCTATGCCAATATTTTGCAGAATGTAACTTGAAGATTTCCTATAGAATGTTGTGCTAGAAATTTTGTATTGAATTTTGGAACTGGAAATATATTTTCCCCAGAGGGAGAGGGACAGAAAGAGAGAGAGAGAGAAAGAGAGAGAGAGACAGAGAGAGAGAGAGAGAGACCTCCCACATATACCCTTGTATAATTTTAAAGTTAAAAAGTAAGTGGCATTCTCCTTGGAAAATGTTACATGAGAGGATGTCCTACAGTTGTCTAATTAGTGAAGAGAGTCAAACATTATTATATGAAAATAATAATATAAGTTGACCAAATAGAACCTGTACTAGGTATTTTATGATGAGTCAGTGTTAGAATATCTATGTCTTCATAAGTTTTAAAATAAAATAATATAATCACAGATGAAGTCAAATGAAAAACATTTGTAAATTTCTATTTTGAATAACAAAATGTTTAAAATAGAAATATATTTTTCTCAGTCCAAAACTTAGCCTCATGATTATTGACAACTCTTAGAAAATAATTCAACTGAAATTCATGATGAGGCAATAATGCCCACTAATTCTCAGAGTATTAAACTTATTTTCCTTAGTATTAGACATGAAAATAAACAAAACAGAATCAGAATGCATATAAATAAAAAATAGAACATAATTATTTTCATATATTATAATTTGTCTCCTTGACAGTTTAAGACAGTGAGATGAGAATCTAAAAAATAATTAAGCAAGTTGTCAGAATATAAAATTATACCAAAATCTGGTGCCTTCCAAACCAAAGGTAAACCAAACCAGGAAGAAAAATAGTGATTTAAAAATCTCCTTTAGAGCAGCAACAACAAAAATAAAAGTCCTAGAAATAAATTTAATGAAAAAAGGTCAAAAAGAAAATAAGCACAATCTCACTGATAACCGCAAAGAATAACTCAAACATAGAAACTCATCCTTTTTTTTTTTTTTCCAGTACTGGGAGTCAAACTCACAACCTTGCATTTACCGGGCAAGCACTGTGACACTGAGCTAAATCCCCAGGCCTCACCCTTTTTATGAAAAGGAATACTCAGCATCATAATAAAGTTAACCACCTCCTAAGTTACTATATAAGTAATATATCTCTCCAAAGCATCAAGTTATATTTAAGACCTAAACAAGGTGACACTGAAAAATGTATGAAAAAGTTCAGAAGGAAATATATCCAAGAAAAACCTCAAAAAAGAGTCATGAGGAAAAACTTTAAAACTTCTTCCATTAAGACAGGGTGTTATTAATTCATGAATAAACAGATCAGAGACACACAGAAGAGATTTCAGGAACTGGTCCAATGATTGAAATTCAGGATGTGATAGAGATGTGATATATTTGTTATATTGAAAACATAAATTATTGAAAAAAATGCTTCTGTATAAATAAGAACCAAAATGTATAATAGATATTGGAAAATGGGAAGAAATTGTTCAAAAGGAAAGAGAAATTGGGATGGGGGAAAGGAGAAAAGAAGGAAGGCAAAGGGAAATATATATATAATATATAAACATACAAAGTTAGGATAGCTACACTACTAATTTCTATTAGTTCACTGAAAAGAAAGATTTGTGCTTATATCATTTAATAATTTTTTCATGCCTATGTCTTCTAATCTGAGAAACTACTTTGAAGATAATAAGCAATGTACTAATCATTACTTTCCTACTATCTTGTTTTGAAATTTTGTATCACTGTTTTATTGTTTCTCTTTAAAATAAAAAAATACCTCTGTGCAATTAATATAGAAAAATACTTTGCATCTTAAATCTAAAAAAATCTAGCTAGATTGAACACTAAAATATAAAAAGGAATTCTTGAAAGTTATATGAAAAACATAAAAATTAATTCTATATTATTGAATAGAAGAGGATTTCCTAACTGACAAAATCTTGTTACCACTAAAAGAGGGATAAACTCTTTTAGAGAATGAAGAGCAAATGCAGCAAGAAAAACCATAAAATAAGTTGAAAAATGATCTCAACTAGTTCTCAGATATATCATATACAAAATGAATATTTTCATGATATACAAAAAGCACCTCCAAATTGCAGAGAATGACCAACCCTAAGGCAATTCCAGAGCACCATTTACCTGGAGTTGAATGATATATATTCACTCATGACAGCTCCAACTAGTAGCCCAATGGCAAAAGAGTTAAAGGACATAAAAAAGGATGCATGGGAAGTAGTGCTTTTGGTCTTAAACATATAAAAAGATATTTAAGGGTACACCCATTTATAAAGGAAATTTAATCTACAGTGGGTTACTTGTTTCTTTTGATTTACTTCATGGAAAAATCAAGTATTATTTAAAAAGTAGAGAGAATGTAATTATTTTCATGTATTGTTGAAGGCATGTAAATTGGTTCAACCTCAAAGAAGCCAACTGGACAATCATTTATGAAAATTAAAATGTAAGTATCCTTTCATTCAGTAATTTTCTTTATAGGAGTTTATTGCACAAATATACCTAAATATGTTCTAGGCAACATCCTACAAAAATGTATATAGTGCAACATTATTATATTGTAACATACTATATAATAGCATGGATATTATATAGCATAAATATCTCTTAGTGGGATAGTAGCTACATATTAATGATAAATGATTATATGGAATACTACAAGGACACTGAAAACAGTGAGGTATCTCTATGTACTAAAATGAGATAATTTCATAGATCTATAATAAGGTGAAGAACATTTAAAAGGAACAACTCATCATTTGTATATGTATTTCTCTATTTGCATCTCCACATGCTTGCTCATGCATTGAATATCATTACCAGGATAGGCTGAAATCTGGAAACATAATTGCTTCTAGAAAACTAAGCTAAGTGTGTGATAGCGGTGACAATTTGATCTATCTCAGGACATACATTTTTATCCTTTTTGTGTTTTTCCTGTGCATAGGATATCTATTTAAATCAATAAAATGAAAATATAAGATACAAAACTCTATCTTAATAACTCCCATAAATACCTATGTAATTTAATTCAATTATATAGTTTAATCATAAAAATAGAGGATGTGTTGCTTCATCGCAAGAGTTAAGAGGCACATTTGCCAAGAATTTTCAAACACTTTGCAAACTGTCATATAGAAAAGTATTTATATATAATCTAAATATAATGCTTTATATACAATGAAGAATCTCATGTTAAATAGTTTTTGTCCTCATTAGAAAGCAATGTATAATCTTAGCTCTTTTAAATAAAAGTAACAAAATCATCTAGCACATAAATTTAAACAAGGTCTTCAGAATGGCTCCAATGAACTGTATGTGAGAGTCCTAGGAAATACATTGACTTGCCTCTGCGGTTCTAGAACATCTATTATTGCTTCTTTATACTGGAATTGAATTTTTTCACTTTGCACCTCTGCCCCACCATTCATGAGGTTTGGAAATTCAAATTTTCCCCCTCCTTAAGCCTCACTTTTCTTATATGTAAAATTGTGGTAAAATATTTTCTAGACTACCTAGAAGAGATACATATAAGTGATAGTATATTTGTGTGTGTGTGTGTGTGTGTGTGTGCGTGTGTGTGATATAATGAACATAAGAATAAGGCCTCAGGGTCCAGGGATATAGCTCAGCAGTACAAGTGCCTGCCTGGTAAGCACAAGGTCCCGAGTTCAATTCAAAATACCAAAAAAAAAAAAAACAAAAAAAAAACTAAAACAAAACAAAAAAGAAAACAAAAAAGAATAAGGCCTCAATGTATTTCTCTCCCCCAACTTCCTTTTTTCGTCTGTCTTTGTGACTTTTCCACTTCCCTATTCTTACTCTCCCTTTTTCCTTTCACTCTCTTTTCTTCCCTCCTATTCTTACTTCTCTTTCTTGGGTTTCATTTGTTTATTTATAATTTCCTCATATTCAAAAACATTTTGGGGTGGTGCACAAATCACAGGGCATAGCCACCCCACACTAATTAACTCACTGCCATTTCCCTTCAGAAGCTTAACAAATAGGATCAAGTGGAAGGTTGGCCCCTGCCTATTGTTCTCAGATCCCTGTAACTTCACAGCTTGTGTGACTTCAGGCAGTGCCCCTGAGACAGTGCCCCCCTGAGACGGTCCTCCTGGCCTGCCTTCTCACTTTAGTACCAGTTAGTGCCCTGATCATTTTGTCCACCATTTGACCACAGAGCTGCCCTTCCAGTTCCCGTGTGTATATCACAGATGGATCTTTCTGTGTCTGTTCTGAAAATGTACCTGTGGAAACTGCCATTAATGGTTAAGGTTCAGCAACTACCACAGAGAATTGTACACAACACATGTAAAACGGTCTAATTCTTTCATTTGTACTTCAGAAAGCAACTGCTTCTAGAGTAATCAGTTATACCCAGTAACTCTTTTCTTATTTTTGGCAGAGTTAGAGCACCAGCAACTTCCTCTAAGGCTTTTCCTTGCCCCCAAATATGTTCAAGACTGAATAGCTTTCTTCCTTGGTACTAAGAACTACAGTTTTTCCATCTCCCTAGGACCAGCTACATAATTTGCTGTAATTTACAAAAAACCTAAACCAACTTAGTTCAGAAGTGAGGTTTCTCTTGAAAACTGGCATCTCTAGCAGTACCATTTAGAAATGTCTTGTCTGCACAGTTTCGAAAAAAGATTCAGAAGATGCAAAGACACAGAGCACAGGAAGAGAAGTTCCTGTGAGCAGAGAGAAGCTGCCTACCCAGACCAGCATGGAGAGAGCTGCAGGCTTGTGCACTCGTGGTCGGGTGTGCAGCGAGGCCGCTGACTGAGAGGATGGGCAAAGTCATGGGTAATGAGGAAATTACAGTGTCCCAACTCCAGCAATGACATTTGGAGGATATTAAAACCTGAAAATGGCTGCATTTTCAATCAGAATGTATTCAACTGCTCTTTCTTGTAAAGTGAAATAAAAAACAGATAACATTTTGGGAGTCTTTCTATCTCTTATTTAAAGCTAAGTAATAGGAAGCTAAAATTAATTACAAGTGTAAACTTAATATGATGAAAATCACGTAATGGATTTCTAGACAAAATATTAATAATAGGTGGAATTATCTGATACTTGTACTTTTTCAGTATTATTATTATACAGAATAGCAGGTTATAAGAAATGATTTCTCTGGGAGTAGCAGGAATTCAAGGTGTTGAATGCAACACCTGGTAATACTTTTAATTTCCTTCCTAAGAGTCAATCACATTGCAGGGCCCTGCCACCGTAAGATGCTGTGCAATAATCCTGCCTTCTTGGAATGTGTTAAGTGCCTGAAGTGGCATCCCTGTCAGGATTCTGACTAGTGTTTATTTCTAGCTATTTTTGTTTATTGATGTTTAAATAATGATAAAAAACCCTAGTAAATAATTTAGCAAATACTCTCTAACACATACAAATCACAGTCTTCTAATAACTAGATCATGTGTTATCTACTTATTCTTATTTGCTGTGTTTAATTCTCTGACATGTCTGTCAAGAATATGTCAAATATTTTGTGCTTCTCAAACTCTCTCTGTTTAGATAGCTTTACTTGTCTTCAGTACAATTTTTTTTTAATCTCTGAAAAGCCAGCTCTTTATCTGAGACTTACATTCTCTAAGACCACACTTAGACCTGCCAGGTTCATGTCTGACACTCAGCTGTCACACACATGAAGTGCTCTGACAGGCTACCTGCTGGCTCCCTCTCAGACATGGAGAGCGATTCCAATATACGTTCAACATTTAAATGATCCATGAGCATGTTTCCCTTCTCTTTTATATATTAAAATATGTATGTCCAACTATACCGGCCAGTGCAGTAGGGAGTGTCCTATTAGTATGGTTAGATAGCCCATCACTGCTGCTCTCTATCATCTGTCTTAACAGTAAGCAATTTCACACAATGTGGCTGGTACAGTGA
Source organism: Chinchilla lanigera (assembly GCF_000276665.1). NCBI lineage: Eukaryota > Metazoa > Chordata > Mammalia > Rodentia > Chinchillidae > Chinchilla > Chinchilla lanigera. The sequence continues at coordinate 18,242,559 of NW_004955427.1, read as the reverse complement.
AATTTGCCACCAGCGTGCATTTCCTGTCACCCCTGTCCATGTGACTCACTAAATGATACTCCTAAGTGATTGTGTTAAGTGCACATCTACCATTCTTCAAATTACCCTTTTCAAAGTCCTTTTTGCTGTGACTGCAGGGAATTTCTATTACTCTCATATTCTTACTGTTTTCTTTTTCTTTTTTTCCCCCTGTTTTGTTTGTCAGTCAGATAGCTCGATGTAACTGGTACACAGTCTAATCATAAAATTACTTTCAGAGACAAGGAAACCCATGGGTTTTGAAATAAATTTAGCATAAATAAAGCTTTGATCAATAAGACACATCAGAAAATGTCTTCCAATTTGCATAAGAGAGCTAATGAGGTTCTTAACCATGCCAGAGCAAGGCAAGGATAGGGGGTTAGATATTATCACATCAGGCGACAGGCTGAAGAGGATTTGGTTAACTGGTTAGGCTTTGAAGTATTAGAGCTAGTTTCCTCCATTTTACCTAATTGAATCTTGGTGACCTTAATCGGAGTAAAAAATTAAGAAACCTGTCTATTTTCTTTTTTAAAGAGCACATTCAGTTAGTTCTGTGTTAAGTTGGATTTGCCTGTAGAACAGAGTAGATTCTTCCAAAATTTTAGAAGTGAATGAGCGAAACGTGGGAGAGGGAACTAAGTAGATGGCTTTGAACATCCTGATTTGGCTGGTCATCATTACCAACGAGTGGGAGGTGAGACCATGAGAATCAATGAGAACCAGCTGGAATGAAAAGTAGGAGCCAAGGAGATAATCACTTTACTCAAGGACTTTAAAATTTGGTGTCTCAAACTAGTAATCAAGATTATAGAAAATAAAATTACTCACTGTGTTTAATGATTTTTTTGTAACTAACAGTACTCTCTGATGTTGACATATTTTTAAAGACAGTATTCTATCAGGCTTAAACAGATATAACAGATAAATAGTATTGTGCTTATAGGACACCTTACTCTTATCCTTAAAATCTGACTCAGCTCCACTAAACCACTAAAAATATTTCTTTGTAAGATGCCAATACAGTTGATAACAAATTTCAGAAAAAAAATATTTAAAATCAGGAAGATTAGTAGTGATGGCTAAGATGAGATTCTTTACTGCATACTCCTCTGTGTCATTGTCAGCCTTTCTGTGGAGATGGGATAATAAACCCGAGTGGTGGTGTTTAGCTTCTGGAGAGGGAAATACGACCAGAGCCTGTTAGAGGTCTCTGGGGTCTTCTGTTGGAGGTGAAGATACAGTTTAAGAAGTCCTTCAGTCACCTTTGTGTCATGTGTAGACAGTCTTTGTGCAATAGGAGAAAAGCCGAGTAGAAAGGAAGGGAAAGAAAGCAAGGGAAAGATACATAAATAGAAGCATAATTAGAAGCTCCTTAGTCTTTGGGTCATTGTGTGGCCACTGCTGGATATGCCTGTATGTACACCATTAAATTTCCTTGTTGGGCTTAAGGATTTTGAAGAGTTCTCATTTGCAGTGGACAGAATTCAGACAAGCACAGCAGTTCAAAGCATAATCATCTGAAGTTAGAATACTTTGATTTAGAGAAATCATCGATGCAGTAGTGATGCCCTTAGGTCTGAGGGAAGGGATGAATAAGCTGCTTCTTACAATCAAATTCTACTGACCTAATCACAGCATTAATCTCTAGAACTTGAGATTTATTTCCAAGTTACAAACCCTGTCCTTTGCACTACTTCTCAGTTACATCCTAAATCCTTCACAAGAAAAGACATTAGCTGTGTACTTAAGTTTCTTTAATGACCTGGAGGAAAGATTGCCTCAAAAACCAGAAAATCTGGATACATTTACCATGCCGTTATTGGACATTGTTAAGCCACTTTTATATTTAAAAAGGTAATATATGACAGAAGATATTTTCTAAAACAGATTTGGGAAACAGAAGTGAAGCTTAAAATAGTAGTGTTTAATATAAAATGTGTTAAAAGTTAGTAATGGTTCTGTGGTACAATCCATGTTTCTCTGGTGTTTCAGTTGTTTGAGAAATAGAGGTAAGCTATGTTTCAAGTTTTGTGCATGCAGGCCAGGTAAACCTGTTTTAGAAATATAAAGACTGTGAAATATAACTGAAAATAAGGACACTAGATCCTTAAAACTTAATGATTTTTTTATATTTCTGTGATGAAAGTCATTGGAATTTTGATAAGATTTGCATTATTTCTGTAGATTACTTTGAGTAGAATGGCCCTTTTAGCAATATTAATTCTTCCAATCCATGTACATGGAATATCTGTCTGTTATTTGTGTCTTAGTCAACTTCTTTTGTCAATGTTTTATAATTTTAAGTATATTGTATACCTTCCTGATTAAATTTTATACTTATGTATTTTAATATATTCTTTGGATGCTGTAGTAAATTGTATCCATTTCTCAATTTATTTTTCATGTACTATGTTGATAGTATATAGAAATGTTACTGATAATTGTTAAATTGCTTTATTTTATTGAATTTAATTCTGGGTTTAATAATTTTGTTGAATCTTTCAGAGTTTTCTCTATGTAAAAGCATGTCATTGGATGATATTTCTTTTTTACTTAACTACCACTTATTTCCACTTCTTAGATGATCAGTTTAGCTAGGAATTCCACTGCTATACTAAACAGAATTGGTAAAAATAGGCATAAATATCTTGTTTGTGATCTTAGTGTAAAAATCTTCATTGTTAGCATGATGTTAGTTGCTCACTTGTCATGTATAGGCCTTATTAGAATGAGAGATGTTCCTTCTACAACTATGTCTTGAGTTTTATCATGAAAGCATGCTGTACTTTGTCAGAAGCTTTCCCCATATCTATTTAAATGATTATATGAATTATGTCTTTCATTCCATTTATATGGAAAATCACATTTACTGATTTGTATATGATGGATCATCCTTGTATCTCACAGTGAATCCCACTTGCTCATGGTAAATGGTGTTTACAGTGGACCACTGGATATGATTTGCTAATATAATTTTTACCTTTCATTGAAGATTTTGCATTTCTATTCATCAGTGATATGCTTTTGTGATAGCGTCTCCAGTGGCTTTGGAATCAGGATAATTTGGGATTTACAAAATTAAGTTTATAACCATTCTATTTTTCTTGAAACATTTGAGAAAACTTGGGACTGACTTTTATATAAATTTAACCACGAGATCATCAGGTCCTAAACTTATCCTTGATGAGCAAATTTTAATTTCCTTATAACTGGCTTCTTCAGATTTTTAATCTCTTAGTGATTCACTCTTTTTTGTTTGTTTATTTTAGTACTGGGAATGGGACTCAGGACCTTGCACTTGCCAGGGAGGGCTGGTGCTGTTGAACTATATTCCCAGCTCTAATGATCACTCTTGATAGATTATGTGTTTCAAGAATTTGTCCACTTTCCTAAATTATTCCATTTGTTTGATTAAAGTTCCTCATAGTAGTCCCTTCTGATCCTTTGTATTTTTTGTTACCAATTTTAATGTGTCCTCTTTCACCTCTGATTTTAAGTCTTCTCTCTTTTCTTTGTCTAGCTAAAAGCTTATCAGTTTTGTTTATCTTTTCAGAAATCCATTTTGTAATTTTCTTATTTCTTGGTTTAGTAGTTCTAATCTTTATTTCAATGGATTTTATTCTGACTTTTTATTTCCTTCTTCTGCTTAGTAACTCTTGACTTTATTTTTTCTTTGAATTGTTACAGTGGGTTGTGATCTTTCTTCTTTTTTATTTTAAAGGGGTAAAAGAGAAAAATATATTAACAAACACACATATATTTAGAAAATAACACAAAAACAATACAGGCACTACAGAATTTCTGACAAGTTGATAGGAAATTAGCAATTGTTGTTGTAGTACATATTGATAGCTTCAAATAGGATTCTTAAATAAAAAATACAGACATGTAAGACTGATCAAACACTTAAGCATTAACTGTTCCTTTCAATAGAGCAATAAAAGTCAGTAGTATAACTATGTTAGCTACCCTGTGTGTACATATGTACATATTTTTCCCTTTCTTTTCTCTTTTTCCTCATCCCAGTTTTTCTTTCCTTTTGAGCTTTTTCCTTTCATTTCATAATGTCTATTGTACCTCCTAGATTTTATTCAGTCTTCCAGGTTCTTACACTAGTGAGACAATACAGTGTTTACATATGCAGCGGGTCTGATTTATTTCACTTATGAGTATGGTCTCTAGTTGTGTGCATTTACCTATAAAAGCCTTGAGATTATCTTTCTTTATAGCTGAGTAATATTTCATTATGTAGAAATACTACCACTTTTTTGTTGCTGTTCTTTAAATAAAACAAGCATTTATTTCCCCCTCTCTTAAAAGAAATCAAGGGGTGAACAGTCAAGGGGTGGAATAGATCTTCTACAAGTCTTATAGCAAGGATTAATTTGTTTGTTCCATTATCCTGGTACCTAGAAGGTTGCTGTCGAGAAGGTTCCTGCACCACCAACCAGCATTTCTGAGTGGAGGGTTAGATTCTTGTAGTTTTGATGTTAAAAATTGTTGATTTTAATGAGTCTTGCAATATTTTTGTTTATGACAGAGAAGTGGTCTTTGTAGGCCTGCAACCTCCGCATATCAGCAACACGTAGACCTTTATCTGAAATGCCAACTCCTTGAATTTCCCAGGTGGGCAGGAAATCAGGTAGCACCAGCTCCATCTGGTGCCTTTTAGAAACATGATACACTCCCCACAACCAGTTTTCTAAAACAGTCCTAGTTGGAACTTGGGCTACCAGTATGGGGCTTTCTGGATGTCTGCGTGAGAGGAGCAGTTCAAACTTGTGGACCCATGATGACTGCTGGTGAGCCCAGAGGCCTCCACAGAGAGATGCAGCAGTGCAGGGGAGCAGTGGACATGAAGGGCTATACTAGCTAGGGGTGAGTGCTGAGGGTTTGGTCATTCTGTGGGAGACAGCAATTGGCTGGGTGCCATTTTGGAGAGGGGCTGGCTGAGCTCCAGTACCATAATTTTTTTATCCATTCCTCAGTAGGATTCATCCCAGGGATGCAGGGTTGGTTCAATATATGCAAATCAATCAATGTAATACACCATATCAACAGAGCCAAAGACAAAAATCACATAATCATATCAATAGATGCAGAATAAGCTTTTGACAAAGTCCAACATGCATTCAAGGTAAATACCCTACAGAAAATAGGAATCAATGGTATTTACCTCAATCTAATAAAAGCCATCTATGACCAACCAACAGCCAACATCATACTAAATGGACAAAAGCTAAAAGCTTTCATTTTAAAATCTGGAACAAGACAAGGTTGTCCACTGTTACCACTCCTACTCAACATAGTTCTGGAAACATTGGCTACTTTTCTTAATTCTAGACATTTTAGGTTATGAATTTCTTTCTTAGAAATGCTTTATCATGTCCTGTATGTTTTGGTATATTGTGTTTCCATTTTCTTTTGTCTAAAATATTTCAAACTTTTTTCTTTGACTCAATAGTTCCTCAGGAGATATTGGTTAATTATAACATATTTATTGATTTCCTTGATTTTTACTTTCATACCATTTTGGCCATAAAGTATCTCAATTTGATTTCAGTCTTAACATTGGTAAGAATTTGTTTTGCCTTAGCATTTGACCTATCCTAAAGAATGTTCTGTGTAAAACCGAGAAGGATGTGTGTTCTGTTTCTGTTTGTTGGAATATCCTGTGTAGGTCTATTAGGTGCTTTTGAATTAAATATAATTTAAATCTAATGTTTCCTTATTGATTTTTTGTCTGGATGATCTCTCTCTGTTTGAAAGGCCCTGTGTTATTGAATTGTAGCCTATATCTCCCTTTAGATCTCTTAAAGTTCATTTCATACAGTTAAATATCCTAATGTTGAATGCAAATACATTTATATCATATTGATTAATTGATCCTTTCATCATAGTGTATTGACCTTCTTTGTCTTTTTTTGCAGTTATTAACAAAACCCTGCTATCCGATGTAAGTATGGCTTCTCCTGTTACCTTTTGCTTTCCATTTGCATCCACCATATTTTTTCTTTTTTTCAAATTAAGTTCATTGGTACAGTTTAGGTATACATAATGACCATATTCATTATAGGGAATTTGTACCTGTGCATGATATATCTTGATTCTTCTTCCTTTTCCCATTGCCCTCCTCTCCCTTCAATATTTTATTTCCATCCTTTCAGTACAGTCTAAGAATGTCCTCAAGGTAAAATGAATGTTTTATAGGGAGCCTAGAATTAGTTCTTGTCTTTTATTTATTCTGCCATGCTATAGTTTTGATTGAGAACTTTATTCCCTCTGTATCCAAGTTACTTATTGATAGAGAAATATTTACTACTCTCAGTTTGCTAATTGCCTTTCAATTAATTTGTAGATATCATGTGTCATTTTTCTTCGCTTGATTTCTTCCTGTGTGATTGTCAGCTTTCTATAGTATGGCTTCAGTGTTTTCAAAATATTTTTGTGTATTTATTATAAGCTTTGCTTTGTGATTACCTAGAGGCATAAAACATAGCAGGAAAGGTTAAGTTGATAACAACTTAATTTTAAAGACATAAACAAACTACACTTAACTGCCTCTCCTCCCATAGTTCATGTTTTTGATGTAACACTTTACGTCTTCTATTCATTTGCATCCTTTAAAATTATTGTGGCTCTAGTTGTTTTTAATAGTTCTACATTTTAATTTTTACACCAGAGATATATTTTATTTGCCCATCATCATTACCGTACTGGTATACTTTGGATTGATGTTATACTTTTCCAGTGAGTTTTATACTTTCATATGTTTTCACATTACTGATTATTGAACATTTTCTTCAGTTTGAGTAACTCCTTTTAGCATCTCTTGTAAGGCAGGTCTTTTTGTCAAAAGTCTTTATAACTTGTTAATTTATGAAAGACAGGGTTGTGGGGCATAGCACTTTTGATTGTCAATGGTTGTGTTTCAGAGTGTAAATATGTAGTTCCGTTTCCTCTAGCTTGCAAGGCTTGTAATGACAAATCTGTTGATAATCCCATGAGTGATCAATCACACATGATAATTCACTTTTCCTTCATGACTTCAGTGTCTCCTTTAGTTAAATGACTTTCCAGAAATCTGCCCACTTTTATTGATCTGTTTGGTTTCTTATCATTCAGTTTTGAGTGTCGTTCATATGTTTACATACACTTCCATATTATAAATAGAAATCCTTTTTCACAGATGCAGTGAAGTATTTTCTTTCAGTGTGGGACTTTTCTTATTATTCTGTTGTCAATGCATGTTGTGAAAAAGTTTAATTCTGAAGCAAAATGTCTATTTTTTCTCATATGATTTTGTTTTTTGGTGTCATATATAAATTTTTTTGGCATATTTAAATTCATGTAAAATTTTCCCAGTTGCTCCTGTTGCTTTTGCTGTCTTATGTAGCCATAAAGTATTGCCCCTCTGCCATGCCACACTACCTTGGAGCCAGCTGATTACAAATTGAAACCTCTACAAGCTGTGAGCTAAATAAACCTTTCCCTCTCTACTTTTGGTCTTCAGGTACATTGTACCAGCAACAAGAAATTTAACCAAGATAATTAGAATTTCTTTTTGTGTTTACTAATAATCATTCTATTGTAATTACTTCCTGACCTCTAATAGCTTGTTCCATATTCTCTTTTTTTGGTCTTCATATTTTCTGAGTTTATTTGGCATTAATATGATTTTTTGACTCATTATTTATAAATTTAAGAATAGTTTTGGGGGCTGGGAATTTAGCTCAGCAGCACAGCATCTGCCTGGCAAGCGCAAGGTCGTGAGTTTGATTCTCGGTACCAGAAGAAAACCAAAAGAAAAAAGAGAGAATAGATTTGTTTTCACCAATTTCATATGCAATATGATGATCCTTATCTACATACTGTCAGTTCCTACTGCGCATATTTGTGTTATTTCATATCCCTTTTGCAGTGACTGCTGTGTAATCCCTGGTTGCGTATCTCCAAGGAAGATTTGCTTTTAGCTAACTCAACATGTCACATGCACTTCATTTTTAAAAATTTATTTTCACATTTATCATAATGTAACAAAAAAAGATGCTAATAAAGAAAACATAAAAATATTCATTTTCTGTCACAAACCTCCAAACTTCATAACAAATACAGAAGAACAATAGTTATTACACTGTATACCATAATTTTAAAAGAATGGCCAAGAGTACAAGTCATAGTACTCAAGGTACTCAGAGTACAAGTCATAGACAAAATAACTCCTCTTACAAAGAATAAACAAACTGCTATTCTCTTTCTAGGTATATTCTTAGAAGAAATAAGAAGGATACATCTTATTACAAGGATACATGCATACCCATGTGTATAGCAGCAAAATTTAAAATAGCTAGATTCTGGAAACAGTGCATGTCCAGAAACAGATGAATGCATGAAGAAAATATGCTATTTATACACAATGAAGTGCTGCTTTGTCATAAAGATACACTTGTTGCATTTGTAGGTAAATGGAGGCAACTTGAGACTATAATGTTAAGTGAAATAGACACACAAGCTTAAATATCACACCGTTTCTCTTCTAGGAGAAACCTAAAGTACAAATAAAGAACAAAATAAAAAGAAAATAGGGAGTAGATGGATCTTCTGCAAACGGAAAGGGGAACATAAGACAGAAGAAGGACAGGAAGGAAGGAAAGAGGGACTTTAGAAAATGAGTTGAAGATAAACTGGAAATAGAATTTTTGCAAACAGGAAGGGAAAGAAGATTTGCAGGGAAAGGACAAACCAAAATAAGAATTAAGATGTACATGTGCAAATTCCTCATGATGTAATTGCTATGTACTGAAATGTACACTCATAAAAAAGAAACAGGCATTTGTAGGCAAATGGACACAACTTGAGAACACAATTGAAAGACTTTAGGCACACAAGTAAATATTGCACTTCTATTTAGCATCTGTGTACAGAGGCCTGCTGTCCATCAATTTCCAGGTTGCTTGTATCAGGGCATCAACACATAGTACAGTAGTTACAGTTTATTGTGTGACCAGACATTGAGAGTTTAACCCGGTGTGGGGAGCAAGCAATCTCTATATGTTAGTGCCGTAGCTTGGTAAAGAGTAAGACAGGAAATCTAGAGACTAGAGGATAAGTGTCTCTTGGTGTGAAATGAGAAATTTTAGTAATTTCCACAGAACTATAGAATCCTTAGTCTGATTTTATTTTGCCACATTGTTTTTGAAATAATATTTGTGAGTATTTTCTAATGCTGTTAATGTTTCTATTTTCTTGGTATTTTTAGTTATTTAGGTTTAGATTTCCTCAAAACTAACTGTACGCTGTTTTATCTCCTACATATGGTAGGTACTGTGTATTTCATTTGGGTTACTGTCATCAGTTTATTTTTGTAAAATACATTTCATTTTTATTTCTAAAATAGGACCTTCATTTTTTTCTTTTTTTTTGTATTGGGAGTCGAACTCAGGACCTTGTGTTTGCCAGGCAGGCTCTTGCGCCACTGAGCTATATCCCACCCCTAAAATAAAACTTTTACTCTGTGTCAAAATGCAATATAATTATAAAAATTATGGAGTTTTAGCACATTTATATTCCACACACTTGAAAATAATATAAATTTAAAAAATCCAAAAACATCTTGTCATGTGTGGTGGTGCATGCCTGTAATTCCAGCACTCTAGGAAGCTGAGGCACAAGGATCACAACTTCAAGTATATCCTGGGCAACTTAGTGAGATCTATCTTAAAATAGAATATAAAAAGTGCTGAGAATGTAGCTCTGTTGGAAAGCCCTGGGTTTAATGTCTAGTACTGAGAAAATAACAACAACAAAATGTCTTTGTTACGGGTGGAGTCAGTGAAAGATAGGCATTCATTTCACAAGAGAAAGAAGAGTTCTTTCCTTATGTATTTTTACTTTATGTTTTCTAATCAGAAGATTGTCTGATTCTTGTCTAGATTTTGATTAGGGCTTAATGGACCAGGAATAAGATTAAACTCTGGTAGTGGCAGTCATTTAATTCAATAGCAAAATTCAAGTTGTTCTGTTTTTTCACAAGATGAAAAAGCAGAAAAATAGGGCCAAATACAATTGTCTAGAATAGGAAGAACATTAGAATTTGTTTTTTTTAATTTATGTATTTATTTAAATTTTATTTTCAAGGGAAAAAAAATAAAACAAAATTTCAAAGGAAGATAATAGAAGATAACAATGGTTAATACATTGCATATTGTTGTCTTCAAAGTAGTTACTCAAAATGCAAGATATATGCATAAACAATTGTCCAAATAAAATCAGCACAAACTTTGTTTTTTTGTGGTGCTGGGGATTGAACTTAGGGCCTTGTGCATGCAAAACAAGAACTCTACCACTGAGCCACATCCCCAGTAATTATGCAAACCTTTCTTTTCAATGAACTAAGAGAAAGTAGTAGTGTAGATATTTAGCTATCGTAAAAAATATATTTTTTCTTTTCCCTTCTTTCTTTTCTCCTTTTCCCATTCCTAGTTTCTCTTTCCTTTTGAACAATTTCTTTGCATTTCACATTATCCATTCATTTTAGTATTTTGTTAAATTTATTTTAAGAATAAAAGAAGGAAAACATATTAAAAAACATATCCATTTACAAAACAGCATAAGAACAATACACGCAATACAGAGTTACAGACAAAGCAGTAGGAAATTAACAATGGTTGTTGTATTACATATTAATATCTTCAAAGTGGTTTCTCAGGAAAGCAAATAGAGACATGCAAGATTGATCAAATAATTAATCTTTAACTAGGGTGAGGGAACAGAGGAAAAAAAAGAAGGGGAAATTATGTATGTATGTATATACAAGATAGCTAACAGTTGTACTACTGACTTGCATTGCTTCATTTTAGTATTCGATTTATTTTAATTATTTTTTAAAATTTTAGTCCTTTAGTACATGTGTTTAGTACATAATGTTATATTCCGTGTGTGGAATTAATCTGAGTACATAACACATCTTCATTCATTTTTTCATCTCCTTTCTATTTCCTACTTTCCCCTCCTCTCATCTCTGGATCACTTTCCATTTGAGGGGAACACACTTGCAGTGTATAATATTTACATTCCCTGTGCTGAGTTGGTATGTGTACCTAATGCATCACAATTCTATTTTTTCAACTCTTAAACCTTCACTTCCCTTCCCCTCCATTTCTTGATCCCCTTACTGTTAGAGAATGATCTATCTCCCTATTTCCAAGTATATTTATTTTGCTTTTTATTTTACTCTGGGTTCCTAATGTAAGAGAAGTCAGGTGACATTTAAGTTTGGGTGTCTGATTTATTTCACTTTGTTCATTTTTATTTTAGGAACTAGAGCGTATCCCAAAGGGTCTAAAACTGAATTTACATTTATCTAAATTGTATGTTCATGGCTATGCACTTTGGCATATGTAATAATATGTCTGTGATGTTCTATGATCATAGAAAACAGGTAGAAACAAAACTACTTGAGCAAAGTTGTTTATTACTCTCCAGGATTATTAAACCAAATAATATTTTTGTTGTGAATGCAAATAAAGATATTGACTATAGAAAACCTGATAAGGAAAAGTAAGCTCTCAAAAATTATGCCAAAATATTTTTAGCATAATAATACTGTTAACATTAATGCATAATTGAATTCCTATTAATTTCTAGTTCTCTGGCAAAATTGTTTTGCAACCAGATGAGTTAAGACTGAAGGACCAATAATTTCTGTAATTAATTCTGAAGCAATATAACTACTAAATCAATACTGCCTGTAACTATTTTCCTTTTAAGTTAAATTGTACTTTTATACATACAAAAAGTTATGTGACCAACTTTTAACATTTGAAAGTCTTCCATGAGTTATTTTGAGGCGACAAAAGGGTTTTTCAAATGCTGTCAAATGAAATATGCATATCCAACTGTTACTAGGATGACCAAATGCATTCTTGAATGTAAGATATGTTTTCTAATCATTAAAAATTGTTAATTTTTCCAAGCAGGACCTTAATGTTAGGGGTGATTTTTAAGATCTTTAAAAAAGTTGTTGTTAGTATGTGCTTGTAGTACCTGCAACTTACAATCACCTTGGGGAGTGGGTACATGCACTGTACATCATGCATCTTATTTATTTCCTTTGTAAAAATCTCTTTCCTTTTCCTTTTTCCTCCTGCTGTCCTCTAATTCTCCACTTTCACTCTTGAGCTAAGATTAACAATATCCATAAGGGGAGATTTTTACCAAACTGTGTATAAAAAATGTAGCTCTTGTTATTGCCTCAGTGCAAATATCACTGACCATAGAAGTCATTGGTTCACCATGTTACAAAGCATTAAAAGTAGTGACACACAAACACTCCTGATGGTATAACATTTATGCCTAAGATGCATCTGCAAGTCATAAAATTTTGATGCATTTGCCCATAAAGTCTCCATATGACCTTCAAAGTATTTGAAGGGAATTAAATATTATATACCAGTTAAGCAAATAACAAGAAGATACGGACTAAGCATATATTTTCAAATTATATATATATTTCTAGAATACTGTGTGACTTAGTGGTCTTTGGAACTTTGATACTATTACTGCATTTATTTTATTATTTATTCATTTTTTTAAGAATTCTAAATTGCCTGTATGACACCTAGAGTAGCAAGTCTCTCTTGTAACTTCTTAGTCATGACTGACATTAGCTTTAGCTTAGTACATGGCAGACTGCATAACACAGGTCAAGAAAGACCAATGCCATCACCATCTTCTAGTGCACACTTGTAGAACAGGGGTTTTATTCTGAGAAAAGAAAAGCACAGTTTCTATTCCAAGGTCCTGTGCAATAACAAAGAAATCCTGTTTGGGATAGAGCAGTCTCTGAAGATGATGAACTCCACATCTCTTCTGAAGGAACTGATTTATTTCCATCAAAATGTGGATAAATTCATTATTGTGTTTTTTTTGTAAAGAAAATTAGCAAGATGCTTGTAGTTGCATGATACTAGTTGAAATATGTGAAATGGCAAACAGAGTTTAGCAGAGAAAAAGAGAAAGCCACCTCTAAAGAACCCGGATTGGATTAAAGTCAGTGTTGGAAAGTAGGAAGTATGAGCACATAAACTCAATCATAAACACTGGGAAGTAAGTAGAACAGGATCGGGGCACATTTGCAATCATCCCCAAGTTGCACAGACATCCATCAAAAAAGGATGAAGCCTTCACTGACACAAGAATCTTAAAGTGTATACAATAGCATAAATTTAGAAGACAAAACTAAAGAGGAAATCCTCAAAGCACCAAGAATAAAATGACGCATTATGTACAAATGAACCCCAATTAGATTAATAGTAAACTTTCACCAGAAAAGAATGGGGTCAAAAGTCAATGGAAAAAAAAGAAGTCAGTGGAATAAGATATTCAATACCAAAAGTACACCAAAAGTAAAAAGCTTCCTAAATTTTTCAAATTAAAATTAAGCAATAACAAAGAGAAAGACAACTTGACCATGGCATATGATCTTTGAATGTTAAATTTTGTTGGCAAATGTTTTTTAAGGATTATCGTATACATGTTCACAAAAAATACTGCTCTATAATTTTCATTTATAACTGTGTCCTTGTCCAGTTTAAGTATCAGGATGCTCTTGGCTTTGTGGAATGAATTTCAAAGACTGATTTCCTTACTATTTTATGGAAGTGTTTCAGAAGCACTTTTTTTTAGTTCTGCTTTAAAGTTCTGATAAGATTTAGTAGTAAACCATCTGATCCCGAAGTTTTGGTGGGAGACATTTTATTATTACCTCAATATTGTTGCATGTTACTGATCTGCTAAGTTTTTGTCTCCCCTTCAATAACTTTTTGTACCTTATGTGTCTATAAATTTATCTGTTTCTTCTAGATTCTCCAATTTAATAGGATATAATTTTTCAAAGTGGTCACTAATAATCCTCTGAGTTTGTCTGTGCTTGCTATAACATCTTACACCTCACCTCTACTTGTATTGGTTTTGGTCTTCTGTCTTTCTTTTGGTTGGTTTTGGCACAGGATTTATCAATCTTACTTATCTCTTCCAGGAGCAAAATCTTTTTCATTAATTCTGTGTATTATTCTTTTAGTCTCTATCTTAATTGAAATGTATCATTTCTTCCTTTCTGTTGGGTTTGGATTTGGTTTATTCTTGCTTTCTCAGCATCCTGAGATTCATGATCAGTTTATTTATTTGAGATCTTTTTGATTTTTGATGTAATCATTTATAAAAATAAACGTCCCTTTATATCTGTTATTGGTGTAGCCCAGAGATTCTGATATGCTGTACTTTCATTTTCATGAATTCTAAACATTTTAAATATTACTCCCTGATTTATTCAATTACTCACCGATCATGAAAAGTAAATTGTTTAGTCTCTGTATGTTTATATTGTTTCTGCAGTTTCTTTTGTTGATTTCTACTTGCATTCAATATGATATAATAAGATGTAAGAATGCATTTTAATTTTTCGTTTTTGTTAAGAGTCACTTTGCAGTTTTAAATACAAGCTAGTATGGAGAAGGTTCCATGAGCTGCTAGTAAGAGTGAGTGTTCTGTGGTTATTGGATGGAATGTTCTCTAGACCTCTATGAAGTTTGTTTGATCTGTGTTATACTTTAACTGTGATTTTTTAAATTGATATTTCTTGTCTGGATAATGTATTTATTTTTGAAAGTAGGATAATGAAGTCACACACTATTACTGTTTTGGGACCTATGCATTGAATAGTTCTTGTTTTATAAAATTAAGTACAGTGCTATTCTGTGTGTATATATTTGCAATTGTTATATTTTCTTGATGGATTGTTTTTTTTATCAATATATGGTGACCCTCTTGGTATCACCTAATTAGTTTCTTCTTGAAGTCATTTTCGACAAATAAGATTATAGCTTTGCTTGCTTGTTTTTTGAGGTTCTGTTTATATGGTATGTTATTTTCCATCCTTTCCTTTTTAGTATGTGTATGTCTTTGATAGTGAGGTGTGTTTATTGCAGGCAGCAAAGACTTGGATTTTATTTTTTAATAAATTCTGCCAGCCTATGTCTTTTAATTGTAGAATTAAGATCTTTTACATACAAGGTTATTACAGAAGAGTATGCATTTATTTTTTTATTTTTATGGAAAAAGTAAAACAAAATTTCATAATAAAATAATAGGAGGATAATAATAATTAATACATTGTATATTGTTATCTTTAAAGTATTTACTTGGAGTACAAGATGTGGACATAAAAGTTTCTCCAAATAATATTAGCACAAATCTTTCTTTTCAAAGAACTAAAAGGTTCTAGTAGTATAACTAATTTGTATTTTTTACCTTTTCTTTTTCTTCTTTTATTTCATATTTCTGAAGTTTAATTCTTTCCTAAATCTCAATAGCAAATCTACTCTTTTTTGTGTAGGAGTTGTATTTTCTACATTGCTGGTTTAACGGTCTTGAATTTCTTTAGTTTAAGCTTGTCTCAAAAGGCGTTTATTTCTTCTTCAGTTCCAAAGGGTAGCTTTGTTGGACAGAATAATTTGAATCCCCATGAGTAAATGAAAAATACCAATATGTCATTTTTGTCAAATTTACAAAAACCGTGATATTTAATATTTCCTTCATTATTTCTCTTTACTTTCTCAAAAGCAGTTGCCTAAAACAACATGCATGTTATTATATTGCTAGGTTTATAACATATAAATGTATTTTATCTGTGAATAACACCACAAAGAACAGGGGTGGAAACAAGGCAGGCTGTCTTGAGCTAATGAAGTAACATCAGATGGTAGATGAAATTCATTAGAACATTTGAAACAAATAAAAGAAAATTAATACAGTGAACTCTGTAAGTATGGACTTATTTTATTAAGTATTTTTAAAGGAGATAAAATTATATAATGTAAAATTCTTAAAATAGATACTTAGAATTTTAATATGTATAGACATAATATGCATAATATCAGTATCACAAATAAATAGAGCTGTATAGGAGCAATTTTTCTGTATGCCACCCAAAACAGCATACATTCCTTTATAACAACCATGAAGACGAAAACAAAACAGCTTAGTATAAATCTGAGGCAAATTTTAGGCATATAAGGTATCCACTATAAGAAGCCTATTAAAAAGTTCATATTTACTCATTAAAAACTGAATGCTTCTCCTCAAGATCAGAAACAAAACCTACTTGTCTTAGATGCGGAAACTGGATCTATTCAGTGAACTAAGAAAGAGAAAGAAATTAAAGGCATTCAGGAAAGAAAATAAGGTAGAATTAAATTATCTCTGCCCACATATGACATAATATTGTATGTAAATTATACAATATATTAAAATATCAGAACCAATAAATAAATTCAGTGAGTTTTCCAGATAAAATGTGTATATAAAAATAAATTGTATTTATG
>NW_004955427.1:18220696-18225998 GCF_000276665.1 Chinchilla lanigera | reverse complement strand
CTGGAAGATGTAATGTCACTTAAATGACATTCCTACCCAAACTGATGTATAAATTCAATGGAATCCCTGTTAGTGTCCTTGGGTTTTGTTTGTGTGTTTGTTTGTCTGTGCAGAAGTTGAAAAATTGATCCTAAAACTCACATGGAAATACAAGGGAAGCAGAATAGCTAAAATAAGTTTTTGATTTTAAAGAGAAAAAAATAGCAAAATAGCAACCATGAAGACAAAAACAAAACAACACAAAAATAAAAACGATACAGAATTTCAAAACAAGATACTAGGAATACCACTTTGAAGATAACAATATGCATTATAACAACTATTGTTAATTTCCTATCACCTTGCTTTGAAATTCTGTATCATTTTTATTGTTTTTATGTTGTTTTGTTTCTGTCTTTGTTTTTGTTCTTTTCTCTTTAAAATAATTTTTAAGCAGTACAAATTTGGATAATTTCCTGATTTCAAAACTCACTACCTGGCTGTAGTGTTTTTGAAAAGGTGACATCATATATGGATAGACACATGGATCAATGGGAAGAATTTAATCAAGAAATTAATTCACATATTTGTAGCCATTCCATTTTTGTCTAAGGTAAAAAGACAAAAACAAAATGGGAAAAAGTACTTTGAACAAATGGTGACAGTATAAATAGACATACACATAAAAAAGAATGAATTTGGATTGCTCTCAAATACTACATCTACAAATGAAGTTGAAAAAGTCACACTTGTAAACATGAAAATAAAAACTGAAACACTTAGTATAAAACGTAAGAGCATACCTTCATGAATTTTAAGCACTTTTCTCAAAGAACCTATACCAAATATATTAACAACAAAAATAGATGTATTTGACCATACAAATACTAAAAACCCGTATAATGCAAATTCTACAATCAAGAATGGGAAAAGACAATTTACATCATGGGAAAAAACATTGAAACACTGATAAAAGGATTCCGATAAAAGCTACATATCTAGAATATGTAGAAAAACTACTGGAACTGAATAATAAAAAGACAAACTCAATTTAAATATGAGTAGACAGCAGTGAAATCAAGACTGTGGGCTCGCGGGAGATGTTGCTTTCATCTCTTTTCAAATATTAAAAAATAGGCAGTTATCAATGAACAAAAATTGCCTTGGAGGTACTCAAGTGCTCATTTAAGAATCTGTGTAAAATGAAGAAAAAATGAAAAATAACTTCACAAAAATATTTCTGTATTCCAATTATAGCAACATCAGCTTGCTTGAGACATGGAGATGACTAAGAACAAAGGAAGTAGACAAGATCTACCAGAATCCATGAGTAGTTGGTGCCATTTTGCTTCTCAGATGCTTGTTCTGTGGAGGACACCGGTATATTTCAACACTGAGGTAATCAACAATCCTTCTCACTGTACGTCTTTAGAGAATGAGATCAGTCTATGTGTCTTTTCTCCTTAAGAAGCAGTTGCTCTTGTGTCACTCTGGAACCAGACTACCACTATTCACAGTAATGAGTGACTCTGACGGCCACTCCATAGTATGCTACTCCTCTGCACTTTGAACAATAGAGATACTTCAGCTATGAGCTAGCATTATCTTGGCCCCTAGAGCCTTGGTTATACTGCACATACCTGAGCTATGGATTCTGGTTTTACAGTCACTTCATGAGAGAGCCCATACCTTTGCCATTTGAGTCATAATTACATCAAGGTACACCACTGATTGAACTCAAACAACTGTAGCTCTTTATGTTCATACTCCAAACTCTACCTCTGCAGCTGCTTATTATGTGCTGTACCTTAGACTCTGAAACATTGCTGTGCAGGTTAGTCTTCAGCGAAGAGCCCATAGTTACCACATGCATGCTCACAGACCTTTGGCTCCCTGAATAGCCCAACATCCACTCCCCACAAACTATTTCTAACATGACAAAGAGATGTATACACGCCAGGCCCTTTATTACTGGTGCTGTGAACAGGGGATATCTACCTCTCTGTGAGCCTCCATGCTTCAGACTTTGGATCTTGGTCAACTCATGAGCAATGTACAGAAAACACTGGTGATATGACCACAAGCATATCCTCAAGATGAACCACAAGCTAAGAGAGATCCTCTTGATCATGACTTCCCTGATGGGAGAGGAAGATCTGATAAACACCAGAAGTCTTTACCATTGAAGACCTCAACCATCCCTGACACAACTGCAGATATCCACAACCCTGGCCACTCAGGAATCCTTCAGTCTTTACCAACGTTGATCTTAGCTAAAGGAGCCTCTTGGTGCTGCTGTATCTCTCCTGGATTTAGAATTGCTGAACCACATACTGTTGATTCTTTTTCATCCACACATTGGGAAACACATTTCCTCACTAAAAACCAGACTATTAAACCTGGAAGAGCAGATTACTGCATTGAATGTGCAGATCATGGCACAAAAGAAAAAAAAAACATGAACAAAGAATTATAACATCACTAATAGAATGCAATAGTTTTCCAATAACTGACCCTGTTAAATGGAAGTCTACAAATTACCTGGCAAATAAATCAGGAACATTTGTTTTAAGGTGAACTTTGAAACAACACAGAGAAGCAAGTACATAAAATAGCAAAAGAAATACATCAACAAAAACAAGTTTAATGGAGAAATTGAAATAGTAATAGTAATAATAATAATAATAATAACAAATTCTGGAGCTGAAGAACACTATGAGCAAAATAATGCTTTAGGAAATGATAAATGCCAAATTGATCAACATAGGTAAGAATGCATAAACTCACAACAAGGAACCAAAAATGTACAGAGGAGAAAAAATGAAAAAGGTTAAAACTAAATGAAGAAAGCCCATGTGATTTATGAGATTGGATTAGGAGAGCTACTGTTAGTGTTCTTATAATTTAAGAGTGAGAAGTATTAAAGCAAGAGAAACTTATATAGATATAAATAATGGCTGAAAACTTCCCAAATCTTGAAAAAGATATAAATATCCAAGAGGACCTGGGGATATAGTTCAGCGGCATAAGCGCCTGCCTGGCAAGTGCACGGTGCTGAGTTAATTCTTGATACCAAAAGTAAATAAATAAAAAATAAAATAAGAAAATAAATATCTAAGTATGAGTAAATCAAAGATCATTAGTGAAAGACTACATCAAGACATAATAAGATTGCTAAAATCAAGGAAAGGGAGATTTTTCTATAGCATCAAGAAATAGAAAATTTTCATACAAAAGGGAACTTCCACGAGGCTATCTGTGGATTTCTGGCAGAAATTTTGCTGGACAGAGTACTGTGAAAATATACTAAAGTGATGATAGAGAAAAACTGCAAACCAAGAATGCTTTCTCCAGCAAAGTTATTCTTCAGAATAGGAGAGATAAAAATGTTTCCAGGTGAATAAAATCTTAAGAATTTCATTGCTACTAAACTCTCCTTATAGGTAATACTAAAGAGAGTTATTCCAACTGAAATGAAAGAATACTTACTTTGTTTTTCTCCGGTACCGGGAACCGAACTCACGACCTTGCGCTTGCCAGGCAGGCACTTTTGCCGCTGAGCTAAATCCCCAGCCCCAAGAATACTTACTAATAACATGAAAATACAAACTCACAGGTAAAAGTAAGTGTACAGTCAACTCAGAATACACTAATAATATAACAGTTATATGTAAATCATTTATGTCAACTAAGATAGCTAGGAAACAAAAGTATTAAAATAACTGCAGTACACTCATTTATCATAGTAATATGTTAGTTCAGATAATTAAGATAAATATATAAACTACAAACTGTGTAAATATGACATGAAAATTTCAAATGTGGGGTAAGAGAAGACTAAAGGGATGGAGTTCTTGCATCCTTTTGAAGTTTAGCTGTTATTAGTTTAAAATAGTCTATATTAACTGTAAGATATTTTATGTAAACTTCAGGCTAATTACAATGTAAAAGTATATAGTACACACATCAAG
This sequence comes from Chinchilla lanigera, assembly GCF_000276665.1. Classification (NCBI taxonomy): domain Eukaryota; kingdom Metazoa; phylum Chordata; class Mammalia; order Rodentia; family Chinchillidae; genus Chinchilla; species Chinchilla lanigera. Next base: position 18,222,048 of record NW_004955427.1, on the reverse strand, counting down.
ATTTTTTTAAAGGTGTGTTATTACAGAAAGCATGTTATTACAGAAGGTCATCAAATCACAAAAGAAGGCAGCAAAAAAGAGCAAAAGAACAAAGAACTTACAAAACAATCAGAACACAATGAAATGACAGTTGCAAGTTCATACTGATACATAATTAAATAGAATACCTGACTATATTAAAAACATAAGAACCAACTATGTGGTCTCTGGAGGAGATTCACTTTATTTAAAGTAGATTTATAGCTTGAAAGTGAAAGAATTTAAAACTTTCCCCAACAAATAGAAGCTGAAAAGAGCTGAGATATCTAGTCTTATGCCAGATGAAATAGACTGTTAGTCACAAACTGAAAAGAAGGTCAGCACACTATGATAAAGTGGTCAATTAATCCAGAAGGTATAAAATTTCATATGTTATATATATATACATATTATTCAATTTAGAAATAAGTCTCATCATGGAATTAGTGATCCATGCATTGAGAACTATGAGATATTGATGAAAGTAACTGAAGAAGACACAAATAAATGGAAATACTTGTCATATTCATTAATTGGAAGAAGTAATATCATTACAATGTCTTTATGACCAAGAGCAATGTAAAGATTTTATGTTATCCTAATCAAAATTCCAATCACAGAAGTGCAAAAAATTCTAAAATTTGTGTGAAGTACCAAAAGAACTAGCCAAAGCAATCTTGAGAAAAAAAGAACATAGATGGAGACATTGAACCATCTGATCTTAAAATCTACTACAAATACATAGTAAGCAAAACAACACAATACTGATAGTAATTACAAATATATATATGAACCAATGGGTCAGGAATAAAGTTGCACAGTTACAGACAACTTATTTTGATGAATGTTCTAAAAAGCATGTAATGGGACATGTCTCTTTAGTAAATGATATAGGAAAAATTGGATATTCACGTGAAGACTAAATTAGACAATTTCTCACCCCACAGAAAAAAGTAAATCAAAAGTTAAAAAGGATTAAAACCTTAAAGTGACCTAAAATTGTAAAATCATCAGAAAAAAGTGCAGTGAAAAATTTTCTTGACATTGGTCTTGGAAAATATTCTTTGAGCATGATTTCAAAAGCACTGAAAAACAAAAGAAAAAATAGGTAAACAAAACTGCATCAAGCTAAAAAAAAATCTTCACATGTCTTAGCTATTTTTCTCTTATTGCCAAGACAAAATGCCCAACGCCCAAAATTAAGGAAGGAAAGATTTATGTAATTTAGTTTGTGAAGGTGTCAGTCTATAATCAGCTGGCTCAAAGGCAGGGTGTGTGGTGAGGGGCAACAGTTCAAGGTGGCAGAAGACAGCAAAATCAGCAAAGCAAAAGCA
>NW_004955427.1:18216690-18220288 GCF_000276665.1 Chinchilla lanigera | reverse complement strand
TTTTATATTATTTAGGTGATGATCCACCCTAGGGTGGCTCCTTTACAATCTAGGATGTAGAATTGCTGAGCCAATTGCTGAGCCAAGTTTAGTTACTCTTCTAACCTTCTCAAGTTCACATAATCAATCAACCACTACGCAGGCTATTTGCCCTTGGGCAGGTGTAGCATGCACACCATCTACCTGCCCTCCTCTTGCACAGGCTCAAGATGTTTACAAACTGAGGACCTTAGCCCCCTGCTGAGTCACTTAGTTTAACTTCTAAACTTCTCAAATTGATACATGTCCTCTACACCCTAGGATGTAAAAATGCTGAGCTACTTAGTTAAGCTTCTAGACTTCTCAGGTTGACACAATGTATCAACCATTGCAGCAAGGCAGAAAAAAATAATCAGCATTATGGAAGGCAAGCAGCAAATAGGAGAAAATATTCATAAATCATGCATCTGATGTGCTAATGTTGAAAATGTGCAAGGATCTCAAATAATCTAATTTAAAAATATCTTGATTAAAATTATATAAGGATTTGAATAAACATATTTCAAGAGAAGACTCTGAATGGCCAACAGGTATGGGAAAATGAGCTCAGCATCACTAACCACCTGGGGAATGCAAAGCAAAATCACAATGACAGGTCACTTCACAAAGTCAACATGGCTATTAGAGAAATACAAGAGATAAGGGGCAGGAAATTGGAACAAGAAGAAATTTGTACACTGGTGTGGGGGTGTAAATTAGTACAACCAATATAGAGAACAGTATGGAAGTTCCTTGAAACAGTAGAAATAAAATTACCATGTGATCTAGTAGTCTAACTGCTTAGTCAGTATTCTCACCCCTTGGAAAAAAATTTCCTGATACTCAGAACTTAGAAGAGGTACTCATAGTTACCAGTTTTGGAGATTTTAGTGAATGACTGGCTGACTCCAGTGCTAAAACATGGTATAAATGTGTGGTGGAGTAAAGATTCATAGCATGTCCACAGTGACCCAACTTTGCTTCATTTTCATAAATTCACTTACCTGCCTCTTAAGGACACATAGCCTGGCCTCTCAGACTTGCTCTCTCTCTCTCTGAATCTAGGTGGAAGATTTCATGACCCCAAAACACTTCCATTTTACATGCCTGAACAATCAGCATCCCATGGACAACCCTAAGGTGGGTTACTAGCTCAAGCAGTAGCCAGACCCCTTTGGACCATGGTTGTAGTGGTCCTGGATATTTGAGAAGAGTGAAATGAATCCCAAGGAATCAACTCTCTAGGTGGCCCATCTAGAGATCAAATACATCTAATCTCAAATAGAAGGGTTTACACTTTTGTATAAGTTTAAATTTAGCTTCACACAGTCTTCTGACATGGACAAAAAGTGCACTATTTTGTTAGAGTATAACATGTATAGCCTCTAGTCCAGGTCTTAACTGAGTACCCATTTTCATCTGATAACTCCTGACCTGTTCTTTTCCATCCACTTTCCTATCAACATTCTGGTCTTCTGAGCTCCAGCCAAAATTATTGATAAAACTCTGCTTGCAGCATTCTAAGTCTTCTCTGGGTGAAATTTCAGAACCTTTTTGAATTTCTCCTGCAAACCAGTTTCTTTTTTTATTTTAAAGAGAATTAAAACAGCAGTAATAAAATAACAACATAGACAAAAACAAAATAAAGCAAAAATAATAAAAAGAACACAAGGTTTCAAAACAAAATGATAGGAATTAACAGTGGGTGTTACATTATATATTGTTGTCTTCAACAAAGTTGCTCAGATTACCAGATGTCAGAATATTCATCTATGGAATCAATGGAAGTGTGGAGTGGGTAAAGAAGATGTAATATATATTCACAGTGGAATACTATTCACCCTTCAGAAGAAGAAATTACTTTCTTTGCAACTAACATGGATGAACATGGAAGACCTTATGCTTAGTAAAATAAATTAGACACAAACATGCAAGTGCTGGGGGCTGGGGATTTAGCTCAGCGGCACAGCGCCTGCCTGGCAAGCGCAAGGTCATGAGTTCGACTCCTGGTACAGGAAAAAAACCCAAAACAAACAAACAAACAAAAAAACGAAAATACAAGTGCTGCATGATCATATTTATATATAGAATTTTAAAATATTTAATGCATGGAAGAAGATCCTAGTATAATGCTTACCAAGCACTGGGAGCGGACAGGGACAGAAAATGAGGCAGAGTAGTAAAAGTCTACAAAGTTTCAAATTAGATAGGAGGATTAAATTTTTGAGAGGTGTTGAACAGCATTATGACTAGGACTACACTTAAATACTGTTAAGAGTTTTCAAATTTTTCTACCACAGTAAAATATGTGAGGTGCTACAAATATTCATTACCTTGACTTAATTATTCTACAAGATGCACATATAGCAAATCATCATGTATACTGTAAAGATATCCAATTAATATTTATAAATAGAAAACATTTAATATAAAATTTAAGGTTCAGTAAAAGTGAGGAAAGGGTTTATAGCATTTTAAAAATGATAAATAATTAGCCAGTAAACATATAAAATGTGGGCATTTCATTAGTGCTTAAGGAATAAAAATATAATAATAATTTATCATTTCACACTTCTCAAAATGACTATGATCAAAAATACAGATAATGAGAATGTTGGAAGGCATAAGGAAATACAGAGATGGTACTTCATATCATGAATTTAATTTGTCTTACAATCTGAGAGAAGATTTTGTGTCTGTGTGGGGAAGATGGCCATGGTTGTGTTTGTCACCCAATGTGGAGAGTTTGAACAGAAGCAAAATTTTGTTGAATGTTTTTGTTTAAGAACTGAATTGTCACCAAACCAAAGCTTTGTGAACTGAGGTATTACTGTATTATAGTTTTACACATTGACAGTAACAATATAAAGTGGTGCAGCTACTTTGGGCAAAATTTTGGAAGCTTCTCAAAATGTTAAATATAGTGACCATATGTCATCCAGTATTTCCCTTTTCAGGTGTATATCCCAAAGGAATGCAAACATATGTTCATGCAGAAACTTGTACACAAATGTTTGTAGATGAACTATTTATAATAACCATAAATGGGAAACAAACTAAAATTCACCTTAATTCATGAATAGGTAAGTACAAATGTTATATATCCATGCAAGGGACTTGTATCCAGAAAGTGAAAAGGAAAAAATTACAATAACATGCTACTATATAGATACAACTTGTAAACAGTATGATCAGTGAAATGAGTCAGTACCTGAAGTCTATCTATTTCATGATTCCATTTATATGAAATGTCCAGAATAGGCAAGTCTATAGGCAAAAATGTAGATTAGAAGTCACCTGGAACTGAATTGGGAGATGGGGAATATTGACTATGTGTATAATTTAAAGAAGATTTTTTTTTTGGTTGTGCTGTGATGTGGATTGATCACAGGGTCTTGGACATGTTAAATACATGCCCTCACTGGGCTGTATCTTCAACGCCTATGTGGATACTTTTAAATATAGAAGATAAGTAAATGGGAAGTAGGGAGAAGTCCAAATAATTCCCCAAATTATCTATTCTGTTGTTTGAAAAATATTTTAATAGACATATTTTTGCTATATATGTTATTTTATTTTA
>NW_004955427.1:18165854-18216540 GCF_000276665.1 Chinchilla lanigera | reverse complement strand
CTTAATAAATACTCTTTAAAATGTGGAAGAAAGAAAACGAAGCCTGGGTTTTTGCCATGAAGAGTGCAAGAAGTTTTCTGGTAATTTAGAAGAAACAATTTAAATCAGACCATATTTACTTCTGACAGCAAATATCAATCTGGACTCCCAGATCTCACTGAAAGCTGTTATGCTACACTTATAATTTACTGCTGGAAAAAGATACAGATTATGCTTAGCCAAGAGAAGCACATATGGTCCAGTTCAGAAACACTAAATACAGAGATTCCATTGCCTCTTCCCCATACAATTAGGACATATTACTCTCCTAGTATCAATGTGGCACAACACGCACAGACTATTGCCAGCCAGGCAAATTCACCCAAACCTGAGTTCAGTTTTAGTGGGAATTTATAACATGAATATGATCCTTAGAGTTACCAGACCTCTCAGGTGTGACTCATAGCTTCCTGACTCCCCAGCACATGGTTGCTCTTTCTAGAGTGGCAATCTCCTGCCCTAAAATATCGAACACTGGTAGTATCTACCCTAAATCACATTCTCAGACTATTCGCCCTGATCTGTTTCCAGGCAAGCATACCATACACTGGTATGATGTGTGACACTTAGAAATTATCTCCTTGACCTCAAAAACAAAGACCAGACATCCTTTTGGCAAAGATTATACTCTACTACACAAGATTCCTTTCTACCTAATGTTGGCTAGAATGAATTGCATTCTGTTCAGATTTTCTAGTATGTCCCAAATTAATTTTTTATAATCAGTGGGATAAATCATTTCTTTTGTAGAGATGTACTCATGAAGTAAGCATAAAGTGGAAGCTGTAATGATGTGCAATCTTGGTATTACTGATAGTTGTTGAAGAGAGACCAAATCAAGGCTAATGTGATCATCTTGGTTTATTTATTTTATCTTTGGAACCACCCACCTTTGCACTCCAACAGATGGCAGACCTTCTAAACATATTATTCATGTACCTGGAAAGTTAATAATGGTATTTTTAAATAGTATTTTAGATCTACCTTCACATTGATTTACAGATGCTATAAGATGTTAAATCTCGCTTTTATACTGCAAGTTTTTCATTAAAAAGGGTCTTGTGGTTTATATCTGAATGACTGCTAAAGCCTCATGCACTTGTGATTGGATCATGGGTGTGTAATGCTCATCACTGGAATTAGTCCACTGACGGGTTTCTAGTTGGAGATAATGTTGGTGGTGAAGCCTGGTGGGAAGACATGTGTCACTGTGGACCTGATCTGGCAGGGTCTGTTTCATTCTCTCCTCCTATTGCTCTCCCTCCCCCTGTCCCTGTCCCTGTCCTTCTCCTTCTTCTTCTCCTGCTCCCTTTCTTTCTCTCTCTCTCTCTCTCTCTCTCTGCTTCCTGCCTGCTACACCATGAGTTCTTTCCCCTTTGCTATGCCTTTGTGTCATGCTGTTCTGACTTGGAGCTGACTATGGACTGAAACCTCTACAAACTGTGAGTCAAAATAAAACTTTCCTTCTAGAAGTTGTGGGTGTGGGTGTTGGGTGAGAAAGTATCAAAGACAATGGGGGAGGTCCCTCACTCACTCATTGTTACTCTCACACCGCGGTGTACTAACATTCAAATTTGAACCCAAAGGAGACTCATCTCTGTGTTCAGGGCTCCCTCACTCTGAGAGGAACAGTTAACAAATGGAATGCCATGGCTTCCTGAGCAGAAGGAACATTTGTGCAATTCTTATCACCATCTTCTTTTGCTCCTTTTTCTGTTGCTTTTTGTATGCCTATCCTCACTCATGCTAGCCAGTGTGTATTCCCATTTCTGGAAAGGCATTTTCTCTCTGATTTACTTCATTTTGCAATTTCTGTACAATACTTGCTTTCACACAGGACTACATGTAAGCTTGTGGGATCAGACCTTTTCATGGCTACGTTCCATGCTATGCCACAGAAAAGGACCCCAGAGATATGTTTTTATACTTCAAGAAATGAAGTGACTTCTTGCAGTTCTTATGATCTCTGGTGCTAAATTTAGTCCCTTTCCTAAAATAGGAATTCCTCATGGTTCATAATAAAGCATCAGATGATGCAAAAATTGCTGACCATGATGACTCAGAGTTGGATGGAAACCAAAATATGACACAGCAAAAATATTCAGCACATGTTTTTCTTTCCTTTTCTGAAAATGCTAGCTTTCTCTATGTGTTTGTACTGAAAGACAGTGATTCAAGAGAATATAATAACTTTCTTTGCCATAATTTAGTATTGATGATTTCTTCTGTTTTGACAATCTTCCTTATTTCTCTAAACTGAAAAGAATTAAAACATATTTCTTATAGTTTAGCAGCTTGTATTTTAATTTACCACACATTAAGAAGATTCTTCTAGTAAATTGGTAATTGTCTGAGTAACTCTCCTTCAAAATTTAATATATGATACATGAGCATTTATGAATGAACCAATTAGAGCTAATAAATTTTTATATTTTAAATTAACAAAATTACTTTGGAAACACATTGAGTACTAAAAGTAAGAATTGCTTTTATTCCTGTAATCCTTGAAAAATCTTTATAATTTATCTATAATAACAAAATAAAGACAGATTATTAGAGGCTGCAATCTTTGTAAATTAAATCTATATTCCTATGGGATCCTAGGTCCTAGTTCAGAAATTTTAAAGTAAGTAAATATGTTTTTATATGCAAAAAGGAGGTAGATGATGAAAGAAGTGAGTACTTAAGGTATTGAAATATTTCTTATTGTTTATCATAGTTTACAAAGCCTAGCACTTTCTGTGTGTTTTGTCAGTTACTTTGAGCTCATGCTCTAACCAGACTAGTGGACTTGTACTGTTTCAAACACATTGTGATTTATTGCATAGCCAGCCCTTAATACATGTGATTTCTTTTATCTTCAACATTATCTGAGACTTTCTTCTTGGTTCAGTCCCCATCCTCCTAGAGGATATGCTCAGTTTGAATATTGACTCTTTCATTTCTCAGGGCCTCATATGTAGTAAAAATCTCATTAAATAGCTTTGGGATGATGAAGGAATAGATACCTGAGTGCTAAAGACAGCATTCAATGATGAGGGTAATCCATTCTGTCTTATCCTTAGGCAGTGCTGTCCCGAGTAGTAGAGATCAGGGCTGCAGAGGCTGTGTAGGAAAGACAGAATGAAAGTTGGAGAGCTTGCCTCTGAGTAAGGGACCTGAAGAAGAGACCAAATCTCTGAAAGATGTTATGTATGCCAGGACTTGTTGAACACTTTGCAGTAATTCCTCTATTCTGTCATTCAATTTTCACCAGATTGCTGTTTGCCCAACATATTGGATTTTTGCATTGACTGTCTTTCAGGTGAGGTTTAGTGCCCTGGAAATACATAAATCCTATGGGCAACATTACACAAAGAACTCATTTGTCAGGCTCAGTTCTGAACTCTCCCCTGTCGTTCTCAATGCACTGCTCTTGGAATTTAAAAGTGACTGAGCAGTGTATGGAATGTATTTTTATCATCATGAGTATCTTTTCTTTTTGTCACGTTATCTGCAGTCTTACTTCAAGAACATCAAGGTTTAAGATTTTCCCTTGTTTTTTGACTTTGTTTGCCATCAACTCACCAATGATTTATGATGCATTTTCTTTACCTGCACATGTGCAAATACATTCTCCTAGCCTAGGTTTCTATAGTGAAATAAAATTTCTTAAAAATTCCATTTGTTCTCTAGCATGCTTAATTCTCTCATTAGTCCCTATTTTTCTAAATTTGTTGAACAGCCAGCAAGCCAGCTAGAGCTAGGGAAATAGTAGTTGTTGGCTCAAATGCCTGTGTGAAGCAAACTGGATGCTAAGGCAGTAGGAAGAGTATGTGAGTGTTAGGCAGCAAGAGGGCCTCCCCATCTTTTGATGGCATAGAGAATGTATTTGCTTCGGACCCATGTTTTCTGGTTAGGACTCCATGAAGTCCCACATCTTAAAGATGCTTTACCTGCCAAGTCCAGTTTGACATGAAATCTTCCTTCTCTGATCTCTTAAACAACCAAAGCCTATAAAATGTAAGCTAAAGCAATGTTTTGTATTTATATTCATAGCTTTACATAGTGTCCTCAGAGAGATTGTATAATTTCCTGAGATAATACAACCTTCATGGTTAGGTCACTGTTTAACGTATTGTATATCTTTAACAACATCTCATACAATTTTATGTGCAAATGTTAAGTGGAAAATAACGTAAATAGGTTGAAAACATGCATGGTTTTTGAACATCTGTTATATTCCAAGTATTTTTCTTGATTGAAATGAGACTTCATTCTTAAAAGGAACTGGAATTTACTTGAAAGAAAGATAAAATTTACACTTTGAAAGGAGTACAAAGATGTGTTATGGGGATTTATAAAATGACTTCCAAGTTGAGGATGGATATTATCCAGGGAAACTGACAGAGGGGGCTTTGAAAGAGGAGCCAGGTAAGAGGGTGGGACACTTTCTATGCTGAGAAATATCAAAAGTGGATTTTTGCCCTTACATGGATATCCCACAGAAATTTAAGTTTAACAGATATTTTTAATGATGAAAGGTTCTGTGGATAAATATTTTGAGAAAGTGCTAAAGAAAAAGCTTTTAATTGTATTTTTTTCTATGATTTTATATAGAATGTCTTATTCTGACTATCATATGAATCTTTAAGGCCCGCATAGAGAAAACAGTACTTTTACAATCTATTTGATATGGGAATCACTCTTTACTAAACTCCAGGTACAGTGTTCCCTAGAACACACTTGGGTAATGGTAATGTAGATTGGAGAGACATGTGCAAAGTTTTGTTGACTCTCTAGTATCTTGTTATGGTAATAGAATAAACATCTATGGTAATAGTAATGAAAAGATTCTGCTGTAAATCTATTTTGGAAGATAATTACACGTTTAGTGTTAATCTTCCTTTCTAGGTCATGGAGAGACACCGAAGGCTTTGAGAGCCAGAGAGACATCATCCAATGAGGCAGGTATTTCTGGTTTAAGTGTGAAAAATACATTGTCAAAGCCAAACATTTATGACAGGAAAACCAATTAGGCGGTTGCTGCAGGAGGCCAGGTGAGAGATAGCAAGAATATGGCTAACCCAGGAATAGCCAGTGTGGTGTGGAAAGGGCGGATATGAAGCATCATGGAAATAGGAAAGACAGGAGTGTGGGGACTGCTCCCGCTAGAAAAAGCATTAGTAAGATTCACTGCACTAATAGCTTAGGAAGAAAAACCTTGCAATCATCTTGAGCAGTGTATGGAATGTATTTTTCTGGATCAGAAAATTATTAGGTGACATTCAACATACATTTCTTTTTATTTTTAAAATGAAGAAAAACCAATTTCTTAGCAAATGTGGTATAGATAAACAGTCATAACTCGATAAAGAGAAATTGCCAGAGTTGTACAACAAACAGGCTCCTTTCTGGTTGCATGCTAAAGCTGTTTCAATTACACTCAAGATTTATTAGTGGTCTTAGATAAGGGAAATATGAAAGGAACAGGGCTGGTGAAATAAAGATGTGTTTACTGTGGTCGCTATGTTATCCAAAATAGAAAACCTCCCAAATATTTACACACATATTATGAGAACTAAACATAATGCATAAAGGATCAAAATTTGTCACTTTCTAAACACTATTCAAAACTTTTATAGCATGACCTAGTTGATGAAAGAAGCTGGAAATCTTAAGAATTAATTTACTGAACTCCCTCTCTACTCATGCTCCAAATATGGTGTAGCTTCTGCAAGCAGACACTCTCAGGAGAGGCCTGGAACAGAAATGAGGTAGGGAACATGCTTCTGGGGTGACTGGCAGTGAGAGCTAGAAAAGAATTGGGTTCTCTGGGTTGGCAGGAACGGTCTCCCACCGGTGAACTACTGTAGTTTGTGACTGCTGAGAATTACCCACACAGCAGAGGAGTCTGGAAGACTAAGGCAGTGTGACCCTGGGGAGAGAATTCTTGATGTCTTGGGATGGCTGGAGCGTGTTCTCGGCATTCAGAAGGTCCTGTTTTCACACGCTAGCATTCAGGATCTGTCAGAGGTGTTTGCTTTCCTGGCAGGCCGGTTTTCAGATGTCATTTTGGATGTCACTCATGGCAGCTCCACCTAGAGCTTGCTCCTCTGGCCCACTGCACCATGGTGTGAGCACCCAGTGTCCTGGATTAGACGTATGCATTGAATGAAGAAGGAGAAACTAGTCTGGTGTCCATTACCTGAGAGTTCCAGACATACACAGTGGGGTTATCTGATAAAGGATTAATAAAGCCAATGTTCCATCTTTATAAAAGAACAAAGAGAGAGTTTAGAAATAAATCTCCATATGTTCTTTGCAGCAGCCACCAAAAGTGGTGACTTTTAAAAGAAAATTGTGAAACTTAATTTAAGCACAGTATAGGAAACATAAAAATATAAAAACATTAAATCCATGGGTTAAAAAAGAAAGTCACTTCTCAAGTTGATGTAAATATCCAATGGGATTCATCTCTAAGATTGCAACATTTATTCATTCATTTATTTTATTTATCTTTATCTGTTAGAGTGGGCAATCTTGTTCACAAATGTGAAATGAGAGTAAAAGCCAAACATAGACTAAACCAATTGATATTGATTTAATTATTATATAATGACAGTCATGTGACATAATTCTTGGATCTTTGGTTTTTTTTGTTTGTTTGTTTTTTTCCTGTACTGGGAATCAAACTCACGACCTTGCCCTTGCCAAGCAGGCGCTGTGGCGCTGAGCTAAATCCCCAGCCCCAGTTCTTGGATCTTTGGAGTGAGTCAGGATTTTAGAGTAATCTGCTATTTTGTTCTCCCTTTGAGAGGATAAGCTTATAAGAATCCATACAAACCCCCTTAAAATAGTGAACTTTTTGTTTAAACGTTGAACCTTCTCATTTTTTGTCATAGTGTACCCCTACTTTTAGCTCTAACAATTTCTCTCACTTTTGTGAATCCAGCCAGGCATGATGCAATCCCAGCACTCAGGAGGCTGAGGCGAGAGGATCATTGAGAGTTTGAGGCTAGCCTGGGCTGCAAAGTGAGCTCAAGGCCAGCCTGAACTGCATAGCGAGACTCTGTCTCAAAAAGACAAAAATAATTGTGAGTCCTACACACTTTTTATTATGCAGTACATGTGTATGTCTTTGTGTGAGGGTGAAATAAGGTGGGCTTGCCAAGCTTTGTTGGATATGTTAATAAATGTTTGGTTTTTTATAATATTGCTTGGTAGTATGTTTTAGGTTTCACTTTCTACCTCAGTAACGGTTATGTGTAGGAAAATAATATGTTCATTAGGCATCCCAGAACCTTGCCAAACTTTTTAATTCTTATAATGGATGTGTAATTATTATTATTGTTGTTACTATTATTATTGCTGACATAGTCATTCTGTTGGATTTTCTGGGTTTGGAATCATATGTCACATATCTTCTTTGTGTCTAATCCTTATTCTTCATTTATTTATCTTGCTTCATTGCTCTGATTGAAACTTGTAGTTTACTGTCAGAACCTTTACTACAAAGGGTGATAGGGAGCATCCTTATTTCAAAATTGGAAACCTTTTCAACATCACTGTCAGCACTGATATTTGCCTAATGACCTTGAGGATTTTTTCATGTAATTGAATTTCTATTCTAATTTGTATCTAACTTTATCATGAAAAAGTTTCACTTTTAATAATACATGTTAACATTTATATATCACAATTTTATTCTATTATTCTGTCAATGTGATGAATTTTTGTATATATTTATATTTAAATATTAAAACAGACATTTATGCATGTTGATGATATTTTATTTAAAATATTTTGATAGATTTGGTTATCTGAATATTTTCCTTAGAATTTGTGCATCTGTGTTCAAAATGGAGATTATGATTTTCTCTCTGCTTTCATAATTATTTTTAAATTTTGGTATCTAGATTATTTTGGCCTCAGAAAATGTTACTGCTTTTTCCCCTACTTTCCCTTTTTTATGAGTTCATGTTACTTCATAAAGTTTTTGACAAAATTAAAGTTTTAATTGAATGTAAAAATTCAGATTCCTTATTTTTTTATTATGTTTTCTAATATTTTCTAAAAAAACTAGTTATTAGTTTCTGTTACTATAACAAAATACTTGAGATAATCAAATTGAAAGTGAAAAGATTCATTTTGGCTGACAGTTCAGGAGGATCAGTCCATGGCAGTCAGCCCTTTTGTTTTTGGGCCTGCTGTGAAGTAGGATATCATGGCAAGAGTAGACTGGTACAATCACTGTGGAAATCAGACTGGAGATTCCTCAAAAAAATAGGATTAAAGGTCCCACTCAACCCAGCTATTTCCCTTCTTGGTATTTCTCCAGAAGAACTGGAAACATTATACCAGGGTGGTATATGTGCACCCATGTTTATAGCAGTACAGTTTGTCACAGCTAAATCTTGGAAACAACCCGGGTGCCCATCCACTGAGGAACAGATAAAAAGATGTGGTCTTTTTATACAATGGAGTATATTACTCAGTTGTAAGGAAAGATAAACTCCAGGCTTTTATAGATAAATGGATGCAACTAGAGACCATACTCTTAAGTGAAATAAATCAGACCTACATGTGTAAACATTATATTGTCTCCCTCGTGTGAAAAACTGAAAGAGTACATAAAATCCTAAAGGTACAATAGATATTGTGAAAGAGAAAGAAACTGCTCAAAATGAAAGAACAACTGGGATGATGGAAGGGAAAGAATAAAGAAAAAAGGAAGGGAAAAAATATATATATATACACACACAGAGAGAAGCTATCTAAGAGAATTGTACTACTACTTTCTATTAGTTTGTTGAAAGGAATAGTTAATGCTTAATTTTTGACCAATTTTACATGCTTATATTTGGTAATCTGAACAATTACTTTGAAAACAACAATATGTAATATAATAACATTGTTGAATTTCTATTATCTTGTTTTTTGAAATTCTGTATCATTTCCAATTTTTTTATTATTTATTATTCTGTTTAAAATAAAACAAGGAGTACATGGAAGGGAAGACTTTTCATCTCATGGTGACCAAGTATGAAAGAAGAAAAATAAGAAATTGCTGGCATCCTATTATCTCCTTCAAGGGAAGAACCATAACTAGGTTTAACCTCTTAATGGACCTGGCATACACTCCTAACACAGTGGGATGAACAAGATTTTAACACAGGGCATTTGGAGAACTTTCCACATGCTGATGCAAATAGTAACACTATATGACATTTTAAAAATATATTTTGATTAATGCCTATTAAGGACATAAATACTGAGTTTCAATTTGCTTTGATCAGATCCATTGCTTGTCTTGCTCCCTTATATCCCCTTCCCTCTATTTTCTTCTTGTCTAATAACAGTTTCCCTTCTACTTTCTTGTCATTTGTTTTAGATTCTACCTATTAGGGAAAACATGTCGTATTTGTCTTTCTGAATCTGGCTTATTTGATTTAGCATGATGAAATGACATTATTCCTTTTTTCCTTAAGCCTGAATAATATTTCATTGTATGTAAATATACATCATAATTTCTTCATACATTCATCTGTTGCTGGGCACCTAGGTGTGTTTAAAATCTTGGCTATTATGAATTGTCCTGCATATAAACCTACCTATATATGGGCATTCCTATAGTGTGCTGATTAGAATTCCTTTGGGCATGTGTCCAGAAGTGACATAGTTGCAGTATATTGTAGCTCTGTGTTTAGATTAAGAAACTTCCATATTGACTTCCACAGTGGCAATACTAATTTACTTTCTAAACAGCAATGTAGAAGCATTCTTATTTTCCCCCCACATATTTTTCAACATTGTTTTTATATTGTTGATGATAGCTGTGCTGATTAGGATGAGATGGAGTCTTGATACAGGTTTGATTTGCATTTTTGTAGAAGCTAAGGATATCAAACTTTTTTTCACATATTTATTGGCCATTTGCACTTCTTTTCAGAAGTGTCTTTACAATTCACTTTCTCACTGATGGAGCAAGCAATTTGATTTGGTTTTATTTGTTTTGTTTAGTTTGGTTTGGTTTTTTGAGACAGGGTCTTACTATGTCATTCAGGCTAGGTTTGAACTCACCGTGTAACCCAGACTGCCCTTGAACTCATAGGAATCCACTTGTATCAGTGTCCTGAGTGCTAGGATTACAGACGTGCACCACCACATCTTGTTTGATTCGTTTTTTGATATAAAGATTTTTGAGATTTTTATACAGTCTAGGTATTAATTCTCTGTCATATAAATATCTGGCCAATAATTTTCCTATTCTCCTCTGATATCTTCTTTGCATCCCCTTTGAAAGTCTGTTGTTTACACACTTGTGAGATGATTTTTGAACACTTCGATGTTTCACAGAGATATTTACTTACAAAATGAATGCTGGGATTTCATTGGGATGGTGTTCAGTCTATAGAATTACAAGTTTTGTGGTGTTGCCTCTTCTGACCCATGGACAGTGTATAACTCTCTATACCTAGTATCTCTATAAATGTCTCTTAATTTTTATTAATTAAATATTTAACTTGTCCTCCCTATACTCTCTGGTATTTCTTCATTTTGAGTGATTATTTTTCTTCTTTGGTACACTGTACTGAAATCTTCAGTTTCCTGGCTCTCCCTAGAAAATCGAATGCTCTCTCAACTCACATAGCCCACTGAGCTCCACATGAATTTTGCTTCCTTCTCTGTGGATGGCAGATTCACTCAGTGCCATCAGATTGAGCCTTTACAGGGCTCACTTCTTTTCTGTCTCATTATATTTTTTATACATAGTGTTACTATGAATATTTATGCTCAAGTATTTGACAGAACAAATGTCTTTGTTTCTCTTCATTAAATATCTAGGAGTAAGGAGCTCAACTTACGGCAAAAAACTTCATTTATTTTTCAGTTGTTTTATATGAGAGGGTAGAAATAGTTTCTGTTAGTCCATTGTGGCCAAAAGAAATTCTTTTAACCTTTTTATGACTCTTGGAGTGTAATAAATTGTCTATACTTAAAATTATGTAAATGATCATTCTTATCTTTTTCATTTAACACGTTACTTCAAAGTTTTATTACTGGTCTTTTCAATTAGCTAGGTTTTGGCTATTGATTTGATATTGTCTGCGGTAATTTTGTTTTCCGTTTACTGTCTTTCCATACCTTTATTCTTTCCTCCTTTATGATTAGTACAACTACTAAAACTTTCCTGCTTGATCAGACAAACAAGGCACAAGCTGTCAATATTAGGAATTGGAGAGGTATAGCAGTAAGTGAAGTGCATGTATTAAAATGATAACAGTGAAAGTTAAGATTGATACCAGGCCAATAATTTCAACTTGCATGTACTACTGGTAGAAATGTAAACTGCTGTGACTTTACAAAGCAGTGTAGCAATCATGTAGCAAAGTATGGCTGTATCAATTACATAATGTAGCTAATCTAATCTTTGGTAATTCCTCAAGAAACCCTTGAACATATGCCCTCAGAAAGACTGTGTGTTTACATGTTTCTTTTAGCTTTATCTGTAATAGCTAAAAACTGGAAACAATCCAAAAATCATTAACATATGAATGAATAAATAGAAAAAATATGGCAAAATCCCATGATTCTGAAAGCTGTAATGATATGAACTGTAGTAAAACACATTTGGCTATTATGTTCTGTCTTTTTTGTTCATTCTTTTCAAATAGATTTAGGAAAATGTCTTTATTGTCATCTGCAAGAATGAAGTAGTGAACATGTAGGGAATAAGAGCTAGTGAGGGAGGAAGTTTCTATCTCAGGAAATGGTGTGGAGAGGCAAGATTGCCAGACTCTGTCTTCCTACATCCCCCAGCCCAATCTCCCTTGAGCAGAATGATGTAAACAGTGCTGACGGAGGAAGAGTCTCCTGGAATTGCTGCGTTGAACTGCAAGCCTTTGCTTGTAATAGGTCCCAGAGTATTTCCTGTGGTACTTGAGTGTGAAAACAGAGAGAAGACCTTGAGTGACAACCAACCGCAGGTAAGGCCTAGGCAGACTTCAACTGCACTGCCAAAGTTCAAAATCTTTGCTAGTTATATTGGCTCATCTGGCTACTTCATGAACTTGTTCTTTACACAATTATATTATTGCATTGTGGTTGTTTTTGCATTTTGATGAGTTTTCAATAAATTTGCAGCTATATGACACCACAGGTTCAGAATATTTAAGAACTTTTCATGGTGATATGAAGAATGATAAGCCATTGAAAAATAGACAAAAAACATCAAGTGAGTAATAACTTTGTGAAAAATGTTAAACCATGTCAAGAATTATAGAAATGCAAAGAAAAAATAAAAGACTTTTTTTGCCCATCTGACATAAAGCTTTTTTTTCTGTGTTTAAAACAGGTTATTGCTATGCACCACAGACTGGCCTTGAGGTACCCATCCTTCTGCCTGAGCCTCCTGAGGACTGGAATTACACATGTGCGCTGCTAGGCCTGGCTTGGGAAAAGCACTTTGGAAGATAATGAATTTTCTGTTCTGATGTATTGTGAGTTAACAACTATTGTCCTTTGAAGTGTCTTTGGAAGAAAATTTTCTAGATTTTA
The DNA here is from genome assembly GCF_000276665.1 of Chinchilla lanigera. Taxonomy (NCBI): domain Eukaryota; kingdom Metazoa; phylum Chordata; class Mammalia; order Rodentia; family Chinchillidae; genus Chinchilla; species Chinchilla lanigera. The sequence goes on along the minus strand of NW_004955427.1, from coordinate 18,203,961 downwards.
TAAAATTTTAAAACTTATATGAACTTTGACCAAGCAATTGCCTATTCAGATGCTATGCTTGAATAATGTTCACATATAAGCACAAAGTTACATGCATGGATATTCATTTGTTATAGCTGTAAGAAGCAAAATAAAAAAAATGAGCATAGCTAAATGTTCATGAGGTAGAGAAAGTTAAATAATTTATGGTTCAGATAGATTATAGTACTAGTTGTTGTTACAAGGAAGCTGATAAATGTACTCATATTGCTGTGGAAAAACTCTTAAGATATATGGTTGTATGAAAAAGCCATATAAAACATTTATATTAGGCTTCTGTTTAATAATATGTAGATGGGTGTATTTGTATCTGTATTGAAAAGAATCCAGGATACAAGACAGAATGTTAACTTTTCATGATAGTTGCCTGTAAGGAGTGATAAGGAAGTGGAGTGATGAGGAACCATGAGGCATTATTGTAAAAGCCATCTTAAAACATAATTTTTAAAACAATTAAAGAAATAAAAAATTTTCATAAATCAGCACCTGATTAAAATGTGCCAACAACTGGGATCTCATCTTATTGAAAAGTTTTTGCACATCTAAAGAAATCACCAATAAAGTAAAAAGAAAACCCATGAATTGGGAAAAAATTTTAGCCAACTGCCCCTCACACAAAGGACTTCTATCTAGGACATATAAAGAATTAAATAAAAAAATGAGGCCTCCTAAATTCAAAGACCCAATCCAAAAATGGGCATCTGAGGTGAATACACACTTCTCTAATGAAGAGATACTAATGGCAAATAAATACATGAAAAAATGTTCAACATCATTAGTCATTTGAGAAATGCAAATTAAAACAACACTGAGATTCCATTCCACTCCAGAAAGAATGGCTGTCATCAAGAAATCAACCAATAACAAATGCTAGAGAGGCTGTGGGGAGAAAGGAACCCTACCCCACTGCTGGTGGGAGTGTAGATAGGTGAAACCACTGTGGAAATCGATTTGGACATTCTTCACAAAAGTAGGATTAGAGGTCCCATTTAACCCAGCTATTCCCATGCTGGGTATTTTCCCAGAAGAATTAAAGACATCATACCACAGCAATATATGTGCACCCATGTTTATAGCAGCACAATTTGTTATAGCTAAATCTTGGAAGCAATGCAGATGCCCATCCACCGAGGAATGGAAAAAGAAGTTGTGGTATTTTTATACAATGGAGTATTACTCAGTTATTAAAAAAGATAAACTTGAGGCTTTTGTAGGTAAATGGATGCAACTAGAGACCATACTCAAGTGAAATAAATCGGACCCACATGTGTAAACATCATATTGCCTCCTTGGTGTAGGAACCTGAAAGACTAGGTAAAACTCAAAATGTACAATAGATGATAGGAAAGAGAAAGAAATTGCTCAAAGGACGGATGACTAGGATGAGGAAAAGAAGGAAAAAGAAGGAAGGCAAAACATAAGTACATATATGAATAGCTGCGATGATTGTATTGCTGTTGTCTGATGGTGTATTGAAACAGATAGTTAATGCTCACAATTTTTTATGTTCTGATCGACTTTGCATGCTTGTGTCTGGTGGTCTGAGCAATTGATTTGAAGGTAACAATATGCAATGGAATTATAATGGTGAACTCCTATCATCTTGTCTAGTGAAACTCTAATATCTCTAGTGTTTTACTGAAGAATTATTTTCTTAATCTCTTTAATGGTTTGAGCAATCTTTCATTCTTACATCTGATAATGTGAGCAATGTAGTTTAGGATAGTGGTATGCAATGTAACAATCACTGTTGATTTGTATTTATTTGTCTTGAGACCCTGTATCACTTTGAATGTTCTTGCTTTCATTTGTTTATGTTCATGATACTGGTATGCTGCTACTGTTCTATTTTTGTGTTTGTTTGTTTCTCATGTACTACTCTCTTTAAAATAAAAAATAAAAAAATGTGTGCATGAATGAATTGAAATACATTGAAAGTATATCAAAGATATTGAGGTTTAAGTAGATTGCACTCAATAAAAGACTAAGAAAATGTCTGATTTCAAAAGGAGACAGCTTCTGATTGTAATTTTGTATTGCTAAATTCGAAATTCTCGCAGGTTGATAGTATGGTCTTTCATCATAGTTATATAATAGGTAATACCTGTTGTAGTCAGGGTTTACAAATGAATAGATTTAATACAGGACACATAATTTATAGGAGTATTTTATAATATTCACCCAGAAAATCAAATGCAGAAGAGTGCAAGCAATCTGTGCAGGCACTAGAGATCTAGAGAATCCAGCTAAGGTCCTGGATCTCACAGCAAGGTCCTGCATGAGCCCACCTGGAGACCTAGAACCCACAGCAATGTCTCATGAAAGTCATTATCAGGGATCTGCACTTGGAAGGCCCAAAGGTCAGTGGTGGAAGCTAGAAAGTCTGCACCAAAGGGATGAAGGATTTGTGCCACCAGGCTGAAGGATCTGCACTGGAGCCAGGAAGTGATGCTCAAAGTAAAGACCAGTGCTTCTCCAAAAAGAACTGCAGCTGGCATCACTGAAAGCAAGGACCTGAGCTCCTTTGATGACAAGAGTTGAATTCATATAAGGAAAACCAGTGAAAAGTTTCTCCAGGAAAATCAATAGCACACCCTCTTCCCATCCAGTTCTCCTTCATATGCTGTTAGCAACAATCCTCATGTGGACCTTCCACACCCAGAACTACACTAATTCAGTTCAGCTGGGTGTTACAAGTTGAGCATTAGTCAGCCTACCACAGTACCCAATATAATGAGTACCAGTACCAAAATAATTTTTTCAGTGAACATCAAGAATATACTGGAGCCTGTAAGTAGCAAATAAAAATATAATCAAATCTGTATAAAAATAAAATTATTTACCCTAAAGAATTTTGTATAGGGCTATATATTAAAGCACCAGAGCTTTAATAATGAAGTTAAACTAAGAGGCAAAGCCATTCCAATCACAAAGAGCAAGAGAAAATGGAAATCAGCTGTGTATGGGACCATTGCAGTTCTACATCACATTACCAGTGATTGAAGAAGGGTGATTCTGCAAGGGATGATAGGGAGAAAAAGTCGTGTTGGAATTTTCCAAGTCAAGAGTAGTTCGATTTTATTTTTTCCAGTACCGGAAATTGAACTCATGACCTTGCGCTGGCGAGACAGGTGCTGTGCTGCTGAGCTAAATCCCCAGCCCCTTAAGAATAGTTCATTAAGGGATTGATTAGTACATTTTATTTTTCCATTTATTCTTCCTTCCTTCCTTTGTTCCTTCGTTCCTTCGTTCCTTCGTTCCTTCGTTCCTTCGTTCCTTCGTTCCTTCGTTCCTTCCTTCCTTCCTTCCTTCCTTCCTTCCTTCCTTCCCTCCTTCCTTCCTTTTTTTTGGTGAGATGATTTTACTGTGCTCCTTACATTGACCTGTAACTCTATGCCTCCTGTGAATAGTTGCCCTACAGCCACATGTCACCTTACCCACCTCATTCATATATTTTGGATGAAATTCTTATGTTTCAGAATAGTTCGCTTGTTATAGGAGAGCCAGATGAGTCATAATAAAGACTACTATTTCTCAATTTGGGGGCCAGTCAGGTGTGATTTGAAAACTGAAGAATACAGGGACTTATAAAATTACAAGTCACTTTCCATTGAACATTTCCTCAAAACAATTAGAAGCTACCTCAGATTAACTATAAACCTTACTTGGTTATTAAGAGATAACTTCTACAAGATTTTAAAGTTGATTTAATTAAAGGATTACTAAATATTTTTCGGTAATAATTCTACAACATAGTAGGTTTATCCTTAGATATCACTTCTGATAATCTTATGTATTAACTAGAATTAGAACAGTTACTTCTAACTAGGAACCATACAAATTTAAGGGTAAGAGGAAAAGGCAAATTGTAGGAAAATGTTAGGGCAATATTTTCAGCCTCCATTTTATTTGCTGCAAATCTGTTAGGTAGACAATAAAAACAGAAAGTAAAGATTTACACTCGGAAAGTAACACAGCTTCATCCAGATTAATAGAGTCAGATATTTTCAAGTTGATGAAAGATCAAATCATTAGCCATTGAGTGAACTTATAAACCACTGGCGTGGAAATAGGGTACAAATACAGTGTCACTCACAACCTTGAACTTGTGTTAACAGCCATTTAGTAAGCAAATCAATAAGGAAGGTAAATTCACTATGTTATTTACAATCTCTGGAAGACTGCATTAAGGAAATATTAAAATAACCTTAAAATGGGTCCCCATTTACATAATTCTATTTGGAGAGCGGAAAAAGTTATCCTTTAAAGCAGGATGACCTGGGGTACAGAACTTTGAAAACATCTTTTACAGAAGGGAAAGGGGACCAAGAGCTGATGGTAAAGTGAGAGAAGGGAGGGGGAGGAGGTAAAAAAAATTAAGGTGTGTTTTATGTGCATGTACTAACTCCTCACAATGAATTTAAACATGATGCAAGGTACACATGTAGAAATAAAAATGAAACAAGGCTCTAAGCCTTCTTTCTGAGGATTCTCTCCAATTACCACTTTCTTTCCTGGTTACCTCTTTACTAACTGCTTTTTAAAGGTCTTCCACTTGGTTCTCTTTCTATTTTTTTCTTCATATCTTTTCCCATTCTCTCTTAGTGTTAATAAAGCATTACTACTCTTCTAGTTAGACACTTGGAAAACACGTCCTTTCTAACGACTTCAGATCATTTCATCATTCCTCATCCTCTTTCCGAGTTTCACTACACTGTGTCACACTGCTTACAGGTGTCTTCAGCTCAAGTCACCTTGATTTAACCGAGGTGACTTCACTAAATATAAATCTTTGTGCATGTTTGACACTGTGCCAGGTGCTGATGATTACAAGATAAATAAAAGCAAGTATCCATTCCCAAGAACTTTAGTGTTGAAATCATATATGTCCACAGAGAGCTGTACTGCAACATCACCAATGACAAAAATTACTGGGACAAAGAAGTAAAATATTTTAAATCTGACAAAAGAGATTCAGAAGCTTAACAGACAAAGTGACCTTTAAGGCAGGTATTGTGAATGAGTAGGACATGAAGAGATGAAAATAATGGGAGAAAACTTCTGTAGTTTCAAAGGACAGTGTGAGTTTAGCACGTGTGCCTCGAAGTAACTAGTGTACTGAGAGCAACTGAAGAATCCAGCGTGGTCAGTCTGTTGAAAAAAAATTTTTTTTTTTGGTACTGGGAATCGAACTCAGGACCTTGTGTTTGCCGGGCAGGTGCTGTGCCACTGAGCTATCTCCCCAGCCCTTGGCCAGTCTATCGAGCCATGGTTGGCAGTATGTAACAAAACGACCAAGCTTGAAGAAGAGATTCATATCATTTGGGGCCCCATTCATATTTTGAGAAAGTAATTAGCATGATTTCATGATAAGGTAGCATGGTGAAATGTAGTTTGGAAAAAAATGGAATAAATATCAAATTTAAAAAATTATATCTGCTGCAAAAGCCCAGGAAACAATTCTAAGAATGGCAATTAGGACAGTAGAAATATGGAGGCTAGAGTACAGTAAATAATCCAAAGAGAACATTTTAATGCTATGTATAAGATTTGGAAAACTACAGAGAGTGTTCACAGGTGGCAGTGGTTGAAAAATGGAAGACACCAAGAACGACTTAGATCTTCAGTTTGAACAACACAGATAGTGATTTCATGGAAAGATAAACTCATTTGTGGATGTGTTGGTTTTTGGTCATGCAGGTGGAATTATTCAGTAGAGAGCAGCAGATTTAGTTTGTAGCTTGGGTGAGAGACAGTGATAGGGCTAGGCCTTCAGAAGCCCTGCGTAAATATGGAATTAAAGAATTGAGAGTGGGTAAGTTATTCAGAGGAAGAATAGAGGGATAGAGGAGAGGCAATAACGTAGCTATTACCTAACCCATCTATGCTTAGTGATCCACTTTTGAAACGTCCACAACAACGGAACATATGAGATGTGCCCTCTTCAAATTCTTTTTCCTTGACATTTTCTAGGTGATATATATGAGTTTCATGCAAAAACTCAACAAATTTTAGTCTTTGGCATAAATGGGTTAATGGGAAAGAAAAAGGGAAGATCTGGTAGGAGGCGTTTTCGCTTGAAGAACTTGCTGATGTGTTTTATTTTTCTCAAAGACAGTGATTATCCTTCCCAAAAGCAGTTGCCCTATTAGTTCTTTATTTCTGTGATTTGCAACTATGTTCTTGCTATTCACCATGCAGACCTCAGTGCCGTGGTCTTCACAGGCTTCTGGGTTCATGTCCACTGTAGATTATTTCCCACACACATTCCATTTTCATCTTCTACACCCTGCTCTCTTTCTCCGTGATCCTCACACCTGCCCACAGCACTGCAGTGACTTCCTCAGTATTTTCACTTCTGCTTCTTCTGCCCTCTCATCACAGCTGCATTGATCTTGTAAGGACAAGGGCTTTCAATATTCTCACATTATTTATTCAATTGAATTCAGGCTGCTTTATGGTCACACAAAGTCTTTCGCAGTACCATTCTACCTTCTCTGTAAGACCTTTTATGATTACTGGTCATTCTTGCCTCATCCAAAATAATTACCGTAATTCTGGCATTAGCAAAACATCCCTCCTTTCTATTTCTCTGTCTTCTTTCCATCATATGCCTGTATATTATATGCTCAAAATCTCTCTTTTGTGGTTATGGTTATTTGGATCCTGTCACAAACACATTGATATTAGTGACTTTATATGTGTTCCTGTCTTTAATCTGGTGGCCTCTGAAAAGCAGGGACAATTGTGAGTTCCCCCATACTAACTCCATGACTCTACACAGAGAGCAAAGATTTTTGCTTGTATTTCCTAAAAACAGATTGGGTAAATAAAATTAGGAATGAGGTTTTTACCTCTCAATTTTGAGAGAAATTTTTCAAAGGATTTGGTGCAGCAAAGAGATTTTCCAACAAAAAGAGTGTTATATTACCCACATCCTCCCACAAAATCCTTTTGGACAAATGAACCGTCCAATATTTCTAACTGAAATTACAACTATGCAGCACTCTTTTGTTGTTTTTACTTATTTTTATTCTATGAGGCTGTTAGAAAAGCGTTTCAGTCAAAATCTCAGTGGAGTGACTCTCCTAGTTTTTTCCTTTTGGCACAGCGGATCCACCCACTTGAAGTAAGGGAGAGATGGATGTGGTTTTAAATTATTACTTCTGTCAAAATCTACAGAATAAGTGTGGTCATGGGATACACCCTCATACTATAACACCAACAACTGGAGGCTCTCCTGAGGGCCTCAGATTACTAATGGACCCTGAATCATATTTAGAGTTGACTGTTCGGCATGCATGTGAAATATACTTCTTCTTATAGTGAACAGCCCTTTAGGACTACTTTGTTTTTATAGTCACCTCCACGTTTCACATTTGCCGTATATTTTAAGAGCACATCTGAGCATCCTATATTCTCTTTACATGCACAGCCCACTGCCTGGCTTGTGGGTCCTGGGCCGAAACTCATCTGTGTACTGTTCAATTCATGCCCTTCTTTGGTTAGAAACATTTTCTGTTACTCTTACCTGTAATGAATGATTCTCTCTTTTGGACTGATTCCACTTCCCCTCTTTAAAATGTAGCCTCGCCTCATTCTCCTTGAATCCATTCTATTCATTGCCAGTATTACTTTGAATTTTTATTTCAAGCTGAATGTTGTTAAATATCTCTGCTAACCTGTAGCATTTTTATGGTATTGCCGAGGACACTGATGAACTTTAAAAAAAAAATTGGTCCCAGTATTCACCATGGCAGAACACTGCTTGCTATGTCCCCTCTGGGTAACATTATTCTTATGAAGGAAATTTATTCTGAATGACCCTCCAACTAGCAATTAGGCAGTCTGGGCCATGATATTCTCATTGAATTGATAATGGTATAATGAGGTAAAGAATGTAAGGCTTTGCTAAAGTCAAAGAGGGCTGTTGTCTCTCTTCCAACTACCTATCTTGTCATTTCTTCCTAGAAGATTAATCTTACAATTACATAAAATGCTGACACAGGCTTTGTGGGCCCCGTCATCCTGTAATGATGTTCTCCATTTGGCCTTTGTGTGAGTAGGATAATTCTTTGTATAACACATTTGGACCCGGGCAAAGGATGCAAATTCAGAGGATTATAGGAGTACACTTTTTATATGAAAGTAGTTCTGATATTCCCCCCAAGTGCAGAAAATGCCTACCAAGCCTTCTACAGTTTTAAATTTGACTGATCATTGTCTATTTGTGAGAGAATGGAGCTCTTTCTTTGTAGCAACATTTTAGGCTCTGTTTGTGCTGCATTCTTGTCCTGCAGTGAGCCAGAGGAGCACTTAGAAATAACAGTTTTTTATCTTTTATTTAAGAATTTATTTCTTGAGTGTTCCCTGTATGCTGGACTCTCTTCTAATGACTATTTTGCATATTAGCAGCATGAATCACGCTACAGCAGCAAAAGGGCCCTTTAGAGTAATGTATGACAAGGACCATTGTATCAGTAAATAACTTTCTCCTAATGCCCATCTTATACACGGTCATACACGCAGAGGTAGTCAAACACACTGATGTGTAATTTGATCGTGCATTGCCATGAATTGTCCATGTCACTCAGGGTATACACACTGTCATGTTTTTAGTTATCTGAAGTGACTCCAAATGCCATTGAAATGATCAGAGGTTCATGTGAATGCATCCGTTACGCACATTCCCAAGACTGTCCCAGCTTTCACGTGCCCTTGAAAACTACTGACTGGAGTGGATCTTCTTGAACAGATCTGTGGACTGTGTAGCTTTGTAGGAGCTTCAAAAATTCAGATATCACTTCTGGGATAACATGGCATTTGAGCTTCATTTGTGTCTTATCAAACTGTTGGATATTTTACATTTTTTACCATATTCTTTTCTAAAATCAATTTTGGTTTTTCTCATGCAATCCTTCTAATAAGAACTACTTAATCTTACAATAATTTGATTTAAGATAAGTTTATCTATTTTACTATTTTTAAACTCTGCTTTTGTATTTGATTACTGTTTTTATGGCTTCCATTTTCCTTATTAATTTCTAGCTTCATCTCTCTTTTACCTTGTCTGTTGAAAGATTTTTTTTGTAAGCCTGACTGTTGTTTATTTCTTTTTAAATGTTGTTTATTTCTAATGTTGTTGACTTGTAAATATTGGAGATTTTTTTCTAAATTTTCTTGAATTATTAATAAAGATATGTAAAGCTACCAACTGCAAGAAGTTTTGGCCACATACTTTGCTAGTAAAAAAGCAGACTAAAGTACTGTAACAAATAGATCACAAAATGCAGTGTATCAGACAAGATTATGTAGTGTTTCATTTTAATTTAACAGCTTGGCTAAGTCCAAGCTATTAGGTGGCACCGCTTTACAACATGGTTCAGAAACCTAAGTTTATTTTATTTTCTTATTCTGATCTCTCAATAGTGTTTTCTTCTTGTGTATAGTCAGATTAAAGACATTACAGCCTCAGATTCTGTCCACAGAATAGAAAAACAGGAAGCACCCAGTGTAAGTTACTTTGTCTGGATGACAGTGTGTGGATGTTGCACCAATAATTTCTCAGAATTCCACTGGCCAAACCATGGTTATGTGGCCAAACCAAGTTACAAAGAAGACTGGAGAATGTGTTCTTTAGCTTGATGAACTTATAAATCAACATATTTTAATAGTTCTGTCCTATTCACCATTTAAAAGTAGTTTGTAGTTTAATTTCCTCCTTTGATTCAACAGTTATTTAAGAAATTTAAAAAGTTTAGCTTCCCAAGAACTTTATCTAAACTGCCTCCTCAGTGATTGTTCATATAAACACTGAAACATAGTTAAAAACCCCTATGAAAAGTTTAAAATTACACCAAAAAAATTCTGGTATAATTTGTTAGTGTGAATCAGTATTAAAACATGGTTCAAATTTTACATTTCATTGACATGAGTATTATTTGTCTGCTTTTTGTTTTATATGCATAAAACACAACATTGTCTTTTATTTTTAACAATTTTATTGGTGTATAATTCACAAATAAAAATTGTACACTTTTATGGAATACAAAATGATAATTATGTATATGTATATATATGTATAAAGAAATGATTACCATAATCAGGTAAGTAACACTCCCTACACCTCACAGGTACCATTTTTTTTATTTTAAAATGAATAAAAAGAACCAGTTACCATTTTTTGAGTGAATGCATAAAAGTACTTTAAGATCTACTATCTTCGCAAACTTAAGTTTAGCCTTAGCAGGTTTTACCCTAGCCACTGTTCTTTAGCCACCTTAAATTCTGCACATCATATTCATGTTATAACTGAAAGTTTGCAATCTCTGACCACCATTTTCGCATTTCCCCCAAATGCATCGCTAAGTAGCTACTCTTCTACTCTTTTTCTGTTAATTTGATTGTTTAATAGTCACATGATAGTGGGATCATGCAATATATGTCATTTCTGTGTCTGGCTTATTTAACATAAATAAGATCCATCCATTTTATTGCAAATGGTAGGATTTCTACAGTGTAATAGTAAAGGTTAATTACACCCTATGTCAGGGGACCTAACAGATATCTACAGAAATTTTCACTCAATCATTGTAAAATACAAATTTTTCTCATCCACCCAAGGAATATTCTCGAGGACTGATGATGCGATAGGCCACAAAGCAAACCTTCACAAATTTAAAAAAAATCAAAAATGTATATTGTAACTTTTATGATCACAGTTCAATGAAAGTAGTAGTCAATAATAAGAAAAATAAATAAAAACATTGAAAAGTTTAAAAAATAAGAAAAAATTGGCAACTATAAAATAAATGGAATTTAAGCAACTTACTTTTGAATAATCAATTGATTCATGAAGAAACCAAGGGGAAAAAGTTCAAAATCATTGAAACACATGAGGATGGAGACAGAAATAGTGCTACTAATGGTACAAGAAAAAAGTGGAAATGTCTCAAACAGCAACTTATTGCTGCATCTCAAGGAACTAGAAAAATCAAGGAGAAATCAAATCCAAGATTAACAAAAAGAAAAGAAGATCAGAAATAAATAAAGAGATACTAAATATCAAAATAAAAATGTTAATAGAACAAGGAGTTTGTATCTGAAAAAGATATTTTTTTAACAGACTCTAAACTAGATTCTGAAGAAGACAGAATAGATTCAAATAAATAAAATCACAGAATGGAAATGAAACATCACACCTGACACCAAAGAATACAAAGGGGTAAGTATATGCTGACAAACTTGATAACCTAAATTCTCTTCTTTTTTATTAATTAATACTATCTAATTATATATCCACATACTGATTACATATAGATAGTAATATGTGCATTCTTTCTTTCATTTTCTATTGATTCATCAAAGGACAGTTAGGCGGGAATAATGCTGAAATTAACATGAAAGTGCAGATATCTCTTCAAGATATTGATCTAATTCCCTTTGGATATAGATATTCAAAGAAATTACAGTAATGAATCAGGTAGTTCTATTTTTAATTTTTGAGACCACCATATTTTTCTCTATAATGAAGTTTACATTCCTTCAAATAATGCACTAGGGTTCTCCTTTCTTTCATCCTCAGCAATACTTCTTATCCCTTGTATTTTTAAAACATTTTTATCAACGTATGTTTGCAATAACTAATAATGATGTCTTTCTGGGGAAATTGGTACATGCATATGACCTATATTGATCATTCTTTCTCCTTCCCTGCCCTTACTCTTCATCTCTTCTGCATTCTGCCAGGTGTGTATAATGTGGGATCTAATTGTTTAGATTTGTAATTTGTTGATGGTTTGTGATGTTGTGCATGTTGTCTTTAACAGACAACATGCTGTCCATTTCTCTGTCATTCTTTGAAAAATTTCAACTCGTCATTGCCCACTTTGTAATTTATTTATTTTAATTTTTGCTATCGTATTATATGAGTTTCTTATATAGTTTAGTAATTAGTCTCTAGTCAGATATGTGGTTTGAAAATATGTTCACTCTTTCCATAGTTTTTGGTTTAGCTTCATTGATTGTGCGCTTTGCCCTACAGAAAATTTAAGTTTGATATAGCACAACTTGTTCCTTCTTTCCTTTTCTAATGAAATGCTTTTGATGCCACAAGAAAAAAAATTGAGAAAACCAAATCTAAGGAGCTTTTAGCTTTCTTTTAGGAGTTTTATGCTTTTCGGTCTTATATTAAAGTCTTGAATCCACATTGAGTTAATTTTCTGTGTGGTTTAAAATAAGGATTCAGTTTACTTCTTCTTTTTTAGACATATAGACACCCAGTTTTCCCATTGCCATTGAATGAAGTGAACTCTCCTTTCTTCATTGTTTTATTTGCTGCTTGGTACATATGTGACTTTATTCCTGTGTACATGTGTGACTTTATTCCTGTGTTATTTATTCTGTTTTATTTTCTGTTGATATTTTGTGTCTGATTTTATGTTGGCACCATACTGTTTCCATTACTATAGTTCTGAAATATAGTTTATTATTATTATTTGTTTATTTGTTTTTCTGGTACTGGGAATCAAACTCAAGACCTTGAGCTTGCCAGGCAGGTGCTGTGCCGCTGAGCTAAATCCCCAGACCTTGAAATATAGTTTAAAATCAGGAAGTGTAACTCCATCAGCTTTGTCTTCTTATTAAGATTGCCTTGACTATTTGGAATTTTTGTTTCCTCATAAAAATGTTAGAATTGTATTTTCTGTCTCTGTAAAAGATGTCATGGAATTTTGATATGGATTGTATTGACTCTATGGGTGAAATATACACATTTTTGCAATAGTAAGTCTCATCCATAGATGAATTTGTAACTAAAGTTTTTCATCAGTGTTTTATATGTTTCAGTGTGTGTATATATATATATATATATATTTCACTTACATGATTAAATTTATTTCTATATATTTTATTACTTTTCATGATATTGTAGATGGGATTGATTTCTTAATGTTTTTGAAAGCTAGTTCTTAATGTAGGGAAATATAATTTTGTGCATTTTGCTTTTCACCACTTTATTGAATTTGACAGTCCTGAGAAATTTTTGGTGGTGTCTTTATGGCTTTCTAGGTGTAAGATCATGTGATTTGGAAAAACATAATTTTACCATTTGATTTCTGATATAGGTTCCTTTATATTTCTTTTGATTGCCCAATTTCTCTGGCCAGAATTTCTAATACTGTGGTTATTAGTAGTAATAAGGGCAACAGTTTGATTTCTTTCTGATTTTACAATAAAATATTTCAGCTCTACTTTGTTTAATACAATGTTGATTTTGGGACTGTCCTATGTGTCTTTTATTAAGTGATGTTTTATTCCTTTCATATACTTTTTTGTTCAGAGCTGTTATCATGAAAAAAATACTGAATTTGTCACTATCACATTTATTGATTTTCTTATGTTTATCCTTGCATTCCACAGAAAATCCAACTGGACTGTGGTGTTCAGAACTTTTAACATACAGATAGATTTGACTTGCTAGCATTTTGTTGTGGATTTAAAAATCTATACTCTGAAGACACATTGTCCTTTAATTTTCTTTTCTTATAGAATACTTGTCTGGTTTTGGTATTAGGCAAATGTGGTCTTTTAAAAATAAGCTTGGAAGTATTTCAGCATCTTCAAATTTCTGAAGCATTTGAGAACATTTAACATCAATTCTTTAAATTTTTGGTAGAATTGACCTATGAGCCTACTTAGACAAAGGCTTCATTTTTCTTAACCTTTTAAATTACTGTTTCAATCTCCTATTTCTTTCTTGGTCTGAGATTTTCTATTTTTTCCTGATTTCTTATTATATTTTATATTTTAAGAATTTTATGATTTTCTGCTAGAATATCCAACTTACTGATTTATAGTTGCTGAGAGTAGTCTCTTATATTTTTGAATCAGTTCAGTGCCTCCCCTCTCATTTATACTTTTATGTATTTTAATTTTCTTGGTTTTTCTCCGGTACCAGGAACCGAACTCACGACCTTGCGCTTGCTTAATTTTCTTTTTATATCTAATCTGGCTAAAATTTGTGAGTTGTGTTTATACTGTCAAAAAACACGAATTCTTAGTTCTGTTGGTATTTTCCGCTAAATTTCTAGTCTTTTTATTATTTTGTATTTTCTGTATGTTAATTTTGAAGTTAGATTTATTTCCTTTTCTAGTTCCTTCATATGTAAATTTAGGTAATTTTATTTGTTATATTTCTCTTAATAAAGAAATTTATTGCCCTAATATTCCATTTTACAATTATGTGTGCTGCTTTCTATAAATTCTGATATGTTACATTATCATTTTCATTTGTTTCAGATTTTATTTTTTGAATTTGTTTTAGGAAAGCTTTAACTTCAACAAATTTGTGAATTTTCCAATTTTCCTCCTGTTATTGGTATTTAATTTTATACCATATGTTGACTGGTTACTATATATGATTAAAATCTAGAATTTTGTCATACTTGTTTTGACATAATACTACTGCAGAGCTACTTTCATCTTTTTTACTGTCTTCTTTTGTAATTTTAAAAATGTCAAAATACTTTGTTTCATTCGCTTTATCTTGTGTATATCTAGTGGCATTTTTTTGTTATTGCACGGAGGTTTACATTAAATGACATATACTAGCCTATGTTAATCTAAAAGTAACAGCACTTACATGCAATCCCCTTGAATATCTATTTTCTCTCCAACCATACTTTATACTGTTGGGATGACTCTTTCCATCTTTTAAAATCATGCATCTTCTAAACACTTACTATAAGTACCATTGTTTGCAATACTTATGTCTTTTATCTGTAATACCTGAAGTAAAAGTTATTCATGCATGACCATTTCTTTAGATTATTTTCAATTTAACTCAATATTTACCATTGTAAGAGTTGTTTGATTTCATTAACATCATTTCATTTCACTTTAAACTCTATCATGTGTGTAAGGCCAGTCTAACAGTGACTGATTTCTTCTAGTATTTTTTTGTGGTATCAGAAAAGACTTATCCTCACCTTATGTCTGAAGCTCAGTTTACCAAAGTATACTATTATGTTTTGGCATTTTTGTCGATATTTTTATTATGTCATTTCATCATCTCTTAGCTTCTGAAGTTGCTGCTGAGGAATCTGTGGCTAGCCTTACAAAAGTTCCCTTGCATACATTTTTGGACATTTTTTTATTATTTTAAAGAGAAAAGAACAAAAAACAAAATAACGAAGACAAAGACAAAATCAAAACAAAAGAAAAACTATAAAAACAGTACAGAATTTTGAAATTTCCTATTTCAAAATAGGAAATCAGCAATGGTTGTTATATTACTTAGTGCTGTCTTCAAAGTAGTTACTCAGATTACCAAATATAGGCAACATTGATAAAACAATTATTACTCAGCTATAAAGAAAGCTAAACTCAAAGCTTTTATAGGTAAATGGATGCAACTAGGGACCATACTCATAAGTGAAATAAACCAGTAATAATCTATTGTATAAAAATACCACATCTTTTTTACCCATTCCTTGGTTGATGGGCATTTGGGTTGTTTCCAAGATTTAGCTATGACAAATTGTGCTGCTATAAACATGGGTGCACAAATATTGCTGTGGTATGATGTTTTTAATTCTTCTGGGAAAACACCTGAAGGGGAATAATTGGGTTAAATGGGACCTTTAATGCTAATTTTCTGAGGAACCTCCAGACTGATTTCCAAAGTGGTTGCACAGTCAGATTCTGTAGTTAGATATGCACAGGTTGCACCTGTTACCACATACACAGATGAATGTCATTCTCAGTAAGTTCTGTGACATCTTCTGCTTCTCATTGGATGGATGGCACTATGGGAAGGCAGGACTATCCTGGGAACAAAAATAAGCACTGCTGAAATGAATTCATAGTACCCCTTTACAGTCCAAATCCATGAATGTGGTCTATATGTCCCACAGATAAATATATTTCCTTAAGGGTTCCTGTGAGCAGGACTGTCCTGGACATGGATAACAGCAGCTGGAACTACAGTACCCCTTTAGGGCTGAAAGTTAGACCAGGTCAGTGAACCTGCCTCTGGAACTCATGGACACCATGAGATGCTTGGGATGGCAGGACCACTTTTGGGCTGCAGCTGGGGAAGTGTACTAGCACCAGGTTATGGAGCCACTTCAAAATGCAGACTTGCCTCCAGAAGCACTGACAAGCGTGTCTCTTGGTGTGGACAACTGCTTCTGAACTGTGGCTGTATTGGAGAGTTGAACTAAGTTACAAATCAGCTTCAAGATCTGAAGTCTAACTGATGTCAGTGAGTTTACTTCTTGGGAAATAGATGGACGTGGTTCCTGACGGGACACAGGGCAAATGAGAATACTCCAGGTCTATGATTTTTAAGGGGTGGAGCTGTGTTTCAGGGCCTCTTTAAAGTCTATAGTCAGACCAAGATCTGATCTAATTCTGAGGACTAAAATTCATGGCTTCTCTTTTCCCTTCATTTGTAAATGGTTTATACAGTCACTTATTTATATTGGCATAAGATGATGGACATTTATTTTATACTTTGGGTTACTATCTGATCTTATTTTATTTCTCATCATTTCCTAGGTTTGACCATTAGAAATTATTTTAGTTGGCTTCTGTGTTCTTTGGAAAACATGTGGCAGTTTCTACTTTTCAATGCTCAATGACTTTTTAGTTATACAATGTTTCAGATTTATTTCCTGTCCCAATCACAGAAATTTCTATTCTTCCAAGGACACTTGGTGCCACTTATTGGAGAATGATGTTAGAGACTGAGATCTGGAGTCTGGTGTTCAGTGTTACTTGAATACCATTGTCTGTAGATCTTTGTTGATAAAGCAAGGAAGTATTTGTTAGTTTATAAGCACGCTTATACGTACATAATGACAAATGTCTTTGTAATCGTTTGTATTATATTGGTGTTGATTCCAACTTAATGACTACAGGGTTTGTTCCAGAGTGCTCCTCTTGCTTATTTGCATGCTCTCACTAAAGTGGTGAGCTTTATAACAAACATGTTAATTCAAAGAAGTCAACCTTATGGACATAAGAAGAGCACAGTGATCACCATTCTTGTTGCTTTATTTTTTACTTTAGCAACAGACCTCAGCCATTCCAGAAGTTACTTGATCAACTCCTGTACCCCACAATCCCTTGTATGAGAATGTCCTATGCATGTGTAATTCCTTACACACTTATGCAAGTGTCCATCTGCACTGGGATCTGATCTCCTAAATGATTTTAAACATATTTTTCTTACATTAAAAGAATTTTTCTATACTTACAATTCTTACTTTTCTTTCTTTACTTTTTCTTTACTTACATTAACTCTTTGTGTTATGAAGTTTTGTGGGTTTTATGAATGTGTACATGTACATGCATGGGCTGGGGATATAGCTCAGCGGCATAAGTGCCTGCCTGGCAAGCACAAGGTCCTGCGTTCTATTTCTGGTAAATATATATATATATGTACATTTATTGACTATTTGAATATCATGCAGAATAGTTTCACTGTTACTCTGCAAGAAAATAAACTCTAATAATATTTATTTTTTTGTTTTTGTTTTTGTTTTTTTGTTTTTTTTTTTTTTTTGGTTTTTTTCTGGTACCGGGAACCGAACTCATGAACTTGCGCTTGCCAGGCAGGCGCTTTTGCCGCTGAGCTAAATCCCCAGCCCTCTCATAATATTTCAGTTATACAATCTATCATCAAACTCCTGGCAACCACTAACTTTTTTTTCCTATAGTTTTGTCTTTTCTATATTGTTATTCAATTGGATTCATAATGTATGACATACGAGGCCTTTACGGACTGCCCTTTCTCTTAGCAATATGCATTGAATGTTCATGTTCATCCACTTTGTTGCCTGCCTCGACAGTTTTTAATCACTAAACATTTTTCCGTTGTATGGGTCTCTCACAGTTTGCTTATCTGTGTACCTAGTGGAAGTAATCTTGACTGCTTCCAGGTTTGGGGAATTATGAAGTGACTGATATAAATATTTGTGTGCAGATTATTTTGTGAACATGTTTTAAATTGAGTTGGATATATCTTTCAAAGAATGATTGCTAGATCATGTAGTAAGAATGAAATTGGTGAAATTAATTTCAATAATGCTTTTAACTTAACCCAATATAGCCAAAACATCTTCATTTCAATATAAAATCTATCTATATCTATCTATCTATCTATCTATCTACCTATCTATCTATGTATCTATGTATCTATGTATCTATCTATCTATCTATCTATCTATCTATCTATCTACAAACATTTTACAACCTCAACAGATATCATTTGGGACTGCCCACATTTCATGTGCTCAGTAGTTACATATGGTTGGTGACTGCTTCTCTGAGGAACAGAAAAATAAACCATAATTTCTTTTCTTTAAGCTTCAATAGGGTGTGCAGGGATAGATATTGTATTTTTTAAATTCTACTGATTTATGGCATGTTTATAACACTAATCTATTAACTTACAGGTCTCAGAGAACTAATGTCAAAACAGACCAATCTGTGACTATCCTCATACATCCTGAGGAGTGATTATGCCTATACTGATCCCTACTTTAATTTTCTGCTTTTCACTAATTTAATTTATACTTAATGGTTTCAATTTATTATTGCTTATTTTTCAGCCATACAAAATATATCTTTCATTATGAGTTGTTGGCTTTTACTTTTAATTGTTTTAATATACTACTCCCTTTATGTATCCTATATGTCTGCAGGGCAACAAAATTACCCCCATAATTAGTATATCATTGTGAGGCCCTTATACAAAGACATGAGAAAAATAGAATTGAAATATTAACCCCTAAAGATCATTCTATGGTAACATTACTCGTGTTTTTTTTTCCTGCTTTTTCTTGTGTGCTATCCTGCTAGTTCTTAATCAAGAGTATGTATTTTTACTCAGTGAGTAAAATTTTCTTCCCGTGTTTAATTTTTTCATCGCAACAAATTGTAAGACTCTCAGTAAAACGTCTTAGTTATGATTACTATTGTTTGTTTTTAGAAAGTTCTGGTGTTAGGTATTTTTCTGAATAATAATCATAGTTGCATTTAAAACTTTAACTGTGCTGTAAGGTACAACACTGTACAATTTTTTAGGTCCAGCTCAAAGTCATATTTATTATAGTCAGAATAATTTTTTCTTCAAAAAAACATTCCTACCCAGGAAACTATTTTCTTCCTTGAATTTGGAACTTTGCTTTTGCATTAACAGAAAACCTTATTTGTCCAATATTGGCTTATTGAGGATAGCAAAATGACTGCTAGTCCCCAGATATCTAGATGCTCTGTTACTTTAATAAAAAAAATTTAGATAATCTGAGGCAAGTTAATTGGAATTCTGTATTTTTTTCTCCTACTTTGGTCCCCTGTGTTAAGAATTAATAAGATTTTACTGCATTATGTTAGCAATTTTTCTAATACTAAAATTAAGCTTATAAAACTCATTTTAAAAGTAATTCCTTTTTGCTTTTTGAAATAATGGTAGTTCTCTGATTTTTATCAAATATTCCACTTGTACTCCTTGATGTCTCAAATTATGACAAATATCTATGCCTGGCTTAGTTTAATTAAATCTATTTTTACAATTTTGAGAGAAAGATAAATTAGGAGTTGCTATATTCTTTCTAAAGTATTATTCTCACTACTGAAAAGTCACTATAGATTTCCTTTAGGCCACACACTCACTTCTTGCCAGGGTGCTGACGTAAGGTTACTTGTATATGTTTACATCCTCAGAAGATCCAGTGCATGGTGGGGTAAGAGAGCAAAATAAAAGTGGGACAACTGATAACTGGTGAGGAGGTGGAAGAGATCAAAAGCATAGCAAAGAGGGCCTTACCTTAACAATTAGGGTGCCCAGTTTTTCCATTACTTTAGATATGTAATGATCAACAACACAGGACTAGATCTAATTTTGTAAACTTAAAAAGTCCCCCATTTGTGATTAGGTGCTGATACTGGCACAGGTATTGATCTCATTATGTTACGTCACCTGTGATCACTATGAAGAATCACAGTGAAGACATGTATCCAAGCTTGGAAAACAGGCCAGAGTAAGATTCATGTGCTATTCCTGAGTCGGAACCCAGGAAAGCTCACTGGGTGTTAAGGAAAATTAATGAAAAGAGAGAAATACCTACACACAGGCAAGACACATTTGTGAAGGCCAAGCATGGAAAACATAAAAATCTTCAGACCAAACTATGAAAATAAATAAACAGACAAGCCCATGAACAAAAACATGTTACCTGTTGCCCCACTTTGAATATGGTGCGTAGCCCCTTAAATTTCATGTGCTGGGAATTTGGTCTCCACTTAGGCAGTGCTGGGAAGTGATCAGACCTTTCAGAAACAGAGCCAAGTGGGAGGAGCTTCAGGCACTCTAGAGCCTGGCCGCTAAACGGACTATGCGACCCCAGTTTCCTTCTGTCCCCTGCTCTCAAGAGGACTTCTACCCTGATATGTACGCATGCCATTGCCATCCGCGGTCTACCAAAAGCCATCGTCAGAGCTGACCCATTGTAGGAGCCCTGCACTTAAACACTCCAAACTACAAACTAAACAAATTTCTTTTTTCAAAATTAGCCTCTGTCAGGTATTTCATTATACTGATGAAAAGCTGAGTAATATATATATATGTATATATATATATACATATATATATAAAATCAATTTGATTTCAAAATGTTCTCAAAGATTAATCTTAGAATAAAGTCTTTATAATTATTTTAGCTAATTTGTCCACTTCTGAGGGTTACAGAAATAATTGCTCCTACATGAAAGCACAGAGATAGAAAACTTGGATAACCACAAAATTACCATAAAAATTTTCTTTAGACATTTTAGTATTTAAAACAGTGAACGAGGGCCGGGGATGTGGCTCAGTGGCATAATCGCTGGCTTGGCAAGCCTGAGGTCATGAGTTCCATTCCCGGTACCAAAAAAACAAAACAAAACAAAACAAAACCAAAAAACCCCCCCCAAACCCAGTGAACTAATTAAAAAAATCTCAGGGAGTTAAATACAGAGTTTATTTTATGATTGATGGTAGTTAAATATAGAATTTATGTTATAGCCAGTTCATTGTATCTTTATTACCTTGTTGTGTTGGTATTAGGGAGAAACAATATAAGCAAAAGGATTCACAGAAAATAGCAATAAAAGCAGCAATCTTTCCTCAACCCTGGAGTCCCTTTCCTGAAAGCATTCATTTTCACTTCTTAAAATGGTGACTCGGGGCTGGGGATTTAGCTCAGCGGCACAGCGCCTGCCTGGCAAGCACAAGGGCGTGAGTTCGATTCCCGGTACCGGAGAAAAACCATAACCAAAAAAAAAAAAAAAAAAAAAGGTGACTCATGGTGTTTTAATCCACATTTTTGTATTTTATGGTTATAATTGTATTTCTTAAACATATGAAATTAAGACATTATTTATTGATGTCTTTTTACTGGAGCCAAGTGAACAGTTGTTTTTCCCTCCATTTTTTTTTACTATTATAACACATTCTTTGGTTAAACAAATCTGTTTCATTTTGTTAAAGAATGCGTATTCTAATTATGCACAGGTAATTCTTTGTCAGGCCATGTAGTACACAGTAATTATTTGTCCTCTAACATACACATATTTTTTCCTGAATTAATAATTGTTTTATTGTTTAAATTCTTAGCTTTTAAAAGAGATATTTAGCCCTAAGACTTAGTTTTGCCAGAAGCCTAAACATAAATTTTACTATACACACATTTTTTCCTTTTCTTTTATTATTATAATTATTAGTTTAACCCCGGTGCCCTTACTTCTGGCTTTTGCCTTCCCTTATTTATCAATGCAATCTGGAGAGTTTTATCTATTTTTTGTCCATATTTATGTCCTTCTATATACTTTGTTCTCTTGTCTTGTAAAATACACCTCTGAAGAATTTTCAAACGAAAAGAACCTTTCTAAATAGTTGAATGAAATGTAAACCACTCAACCATATGGAAATCAGTATGAAGAGTCCTCAAAAAACTAAAAAAATACAAATTCCATTTGACTCAGATATACCTCATCAGTGCATTTTTGAAAGATTTAAATAAATCATACCACAGTAATACAATCATATCCATGCTTATATTAGCATAATAATGGGCAAATTTGGAAGCAGCCTGTATGCTTGTCAACAGATAAAAGGATACAGAAATTCATATATATATATATATATATATATATATACATACAGAGAGTATTATTCAGAGATACAGAATGATACCTTTAAGTCATCTGTAGGAAAATGGATGTTAAGTGGAATAAACACGATGCTTAAATGGTACCTGGTTTCTCCTATATGAGGAACCCAAAACAGAAATGATTTAAAGTCCCTAATAGAAGAAAGATGATAGGAAACAGAGAAGAAGACTTTGTGGAGCTGAAGAGGAGAACTGGAGTTGGAAGGAGTAGAAGGCGGAGAGAGGAAGGGGAGGTAAAAATGATTAAGATGCAATATGTATATGTGCATGTACAAGTTCCCCAAGGTGATTGTAATTATTATGTATTATAGCCATGTGGTCAATTAAATGGTCAAAGTAAGTATTTACAAGGTATGTTTTTAGATCTTTATACATCTGAAAGTGACATTATTTTGCATTGATAATTTATAATTTGAGAGAATTGTATTAAATGTAATTTTCTAGAGTCTTGTCAATACTGTTTTGCTTTACCTTATATTAACAGCACTGCTTAGTTTCTAGTTGCTATCACATTGCTATTTCTGGCTGAAGCTTTTTGGATGAGCTTTATTCTTCTTTCTGAAATTTTACAATGGTATATCTTTGTGAGTGTGGACTAGTAATCTATGTGCAGATATAGGAGAGAGGTTTGGTATCCTCACAGCTATATATAAAGATTTTTGGGCAATCCCTTCATTTTATGCCTCATATTTCACAACTGCTGTCATATGATGTCTGCAGATTTGGCAGTTTAAAGTGTGTTACTATATTACAATGATCCTTCCATTGTAAAAATAAAACAAATATTAAAATCCAGAAATTAATATTCAGGCATTTTTGGTTAAGTTTCCAAGAAAAGGATTCTGAAGTGAGAATCTGCATAGCTGAGAAATTAGAAATCATTCCCAGAAAAATAATGGTCTGAGAGTAAGAAAGGGAACAGAAAGGACAGGAGGCCTTTCCTTTATCAGGTGAGAAATCAAATAACATCTCCCAGAACTCTAAAGGAAGTACAGATTCTAAGTAAGACCTATCCATTAGAAAAAGAGAACAGAAGTGTTTATGTCTTTCTCACTGTCAATTACAGTTATGGGATTCCCACAGGGAGTGAAAATCTCAGGATGCAGGAAGATGGACAAAGATACTTAAGGGACATGTTCTAAGAGGTAAAGCGCTGCTTATATAGTACAAGGATGTTGTCTATTAAAAGGGTTTGCAAATATATAACAGTAGATTGACTATTATAATCAGAAAGCTAAATTGGTAGAGCATATTCACATTTAAACCCATATATAAAATAATACCACACAAGTAGGAAATAATACAAAACATGGTGAACTTGATTAAAATAAAATTTGAGGTCCAGCCTCTTGGGTAAGGGAAGAGAATACAGATCAGAAGAAAAATCTTTAGTGTCAGAAGGCAAGTATCTCCAAAATTGAGACATGATGTTGAGGGATAGACTCAAATATTCTAAGAATTTCAGGCAAGATATATGCAAGGAAGAATAGGTTTAGGATCTTAATAGTAAAACAATTAAAAATAGTTTGCAAAAGAAAAGCATAACACACAGATTGCAAATGAGACATTACCTTCAAAGGAAATGAACCAAATAGATATTTGAAACCAAAATAGTGTGAAAGCTAAAGACAATATAATAACAAGTAAAAGAGGCTGAGATTAATTTGGTGCCAATTTAGAATCAGTGTTCAAGATTCCTAATGGTAATTTCAAGGAAGAGAGAAAGTTTCACCAATGTACAAATTATAAAATAAACACAAAATAACTTTTCCAGGCAGAAAATATATGACATTAGAAGGAAACACTATAAGGCAGGAAGAAATGGTGAAAAAAATTAAATGACAAATATAATTGAGCAGTAATGGGACTTAATAATTATGATATTTCTGTGGAGTCTCAAATACAAATTGCATGAAAATCATGGCAATTATAAAAAAAGTTGTTTTGGAGTTGTATCACTTTCTAAAAACTTGTAGGTGTAGTATAATAAATGGATCATAATAAGTCAAGCATACATTTTGAAATTTCTAAGTTGTTCAATGCATTAATCACTAGGCATGTATGATTGTTGAGTACCTCAAATATGAATAAACCAAGTTAAGATTTACTTTAACTCTAAAAGTGTGGAAAATACCATATTAATTATTTCATATTGTTTATATGTTGTGTATTAGTATTTAGAGTACTAGATTATTAAATAAAATATATTGTTGCACTTATTTTATCTCTTTCTCTTTTACTTTTTTTTAGTTTAGTTACTAGAAAATTTAAAATTACATAGATGGCTTACTTTCTACTTCTTTTACACAATGTTGTTTTAGGAATGATTAAAATGTATAATTAGTATTTAAAATAGAATAGGAATTAAATTAGTATAGGAATTCACTTAATATAATGGAATAGAAGAGACAAATTTAAAGAAAGGAACAAAAATGTGGTAGGTTGAATAAAAAAATTGTAATATATATGTAATGTGCAAATAATCACAATATGTAATAGATGTAAATATAAACACAAATTCATTTTGCCACATGAAGTGTAAATGAATTAAATAATCTAATGACTCTGGAAAGTGATTAATGCTGGTTTTGCATTGTGAGTTAGTTCTTGAAAGAGTGGGCTTTTGTAAAGTGAGTCCCACCTGCATAGTTCACCCTTTTTGTATTCAACCATTTCTCCTTAATGCTAAATAGCCTGCACTAGGATGATGGCACCACATTCTTTGGAGACCCCAGCCACTAAAACTGTGAGGTAAATAAATCTATTTATAAAGTCTATAGCCTCAGGTATTTTGTTATAGCTATACAAGACACACTAGGACACTTCTACAATTTAAAGAGATCAATGAAGTCACCTTGCTATTAAGTAGCTGCTTGGTTTCCCCATGAAGAATGATCACATTAATGACTCAACAAAGGTGTAACCTTTTGGGAATACTGAACATTAAGCCACAGCAGTAGCTCAGTGACCCTTGACAGTAGTAGAAGTCCAGCTTTTGGGCTGAGTTATCACCTTTATCCCAAATCACCTGGCTGACAGTTTCATGTGTGTATTGTGGCAATACTTGTTTGATTTATGACAGAGAGTGGCTATGATCCATTCATTGAATCATTTTTTCTCTCTGTGTGTTACTGTCTTCTTTTGCTGGAGGATGCATTCTATAGAGTTAATATGGTCATTTTGCATATGAATGTGTACACAAAATCATTTATGCTTTGAGCTGTTTTTCAAATGTGCACCAATCAATGACCACAAATCAATGTTTGTTTCTTATCATACAAAGTGGAAAAAACAGGTGCACTACCGAAAACTCTGCCTATTAGGAAGCTTTTCTTTCTCCTAGGTCTTTCAAAGCTACACTTAAGTAGCACTATTGTGTAGATTCTATTCATGTTATGTTACCATATGTCAAACCAAACTTTGGATTTTTTCTTCTGTATCTTGGTTGTAATGAATATTCTGTGTGATATAAGTAGAAGCTGAAGAGAGGTGCTGGCCCAGTAATGGAGATAGGTTGGAGACGTGGGAACTCTGGTTATGCAGCATGCTTATATCTTCTTATCCTATTCACACTTAAATATAGATGTACCATGTGTGTATTTCAATAGACCACTGTTTAACTTACTAAGAGCTGGATTATGATAAAAAAAAATCTATTGCTCCACAGTTATGTGTTCTAACTCAACCATAGACCCATGGCTCACTTTAAGCTCTCTTTTCTTATTAATATGAATTTGCAACACATAATGTTTTCATTCTTTGTGTGGAGTTTTCGAATGTAAATAGCACATCTAACTCCCTTTATTATTATTTTTTTTTCCAGCACTGGGAATCAAACTCATGACCTCGCACTTGCCAGGCAGGTGTTGTGTGGATGAGCTAAATCCCCAGCTCCCTAACTCCCTTTTTAAATCCCCTTTCTCTTGCCTCTTTCTCCCTTCTATTTTCTGCACTTCAAATGGCCACCTTTGTTCCAGGACACTTGATGTCTGCATGATTCTCCCTTTGAAGTTATCATAAACTCCACAAGGAAACTATTTGCACTGAGTAGTCTAAGATGACTCCCATGAATATTGATGGTGGGTGTATTAGTGTTCCATGGCCGTGTAAGAAATTCCCATAAAATCAATAGGTGGGGTTAAAAGGAAAGAAACATAAATTTGTAATCTAATGTTTTCTTTCTATTAGAGGGTTGGGATTACCACAGTCTTTCTCTGCTTTAGACCTCACAAAGATGAAACTGAAATAGGGGAAAGGGCAGTGACTTCTTTGGAGTCCAGGTTCTCCTCCAAGTTCATTCAGATGATTGGCAGAGTTCAGTCCCTTCATTTTTAGGAGTGAAATTCATGCTAATGTGAGCAAAGTAAATATTTTCAGTCTTCTGGCTCTTATGGTTTATGAATCATAGTTTCCTCACACGATGGTGTGAAACTGCTATGGAGTGCATTTCTGCCCTGGCCCTTAGTAAATCTGAAAGTCTTTTATTTTATTCTGTGTAATGTATTACTGCAGTATGCTCTTTTAGGAACCCAGAGGCCTGAGGGGGGTTCCATTCTTATCTTTGTGGTAGGAAGTATCAGATACAATCATTTCTTTATCACTTCGAAGAGAATGACCAAATGGACTCTGATGGATACTAATAATACCTAAAACTTGACCTAGTGTGATGGGCTTCAATTATTCCTAGTGTTCTTGCCCATCCTCTAGTGATCACGATTTTGTATACATCACTAATATACTAGCAATTTTTATTCTAATTATATCTTGTGATATCATAAATAATATGAACCATTGTGATGTCTTACATGGTTTCTAGTCAGTCTAGATTTCTGCAGGCTATAACATACATGTGGATGTTCACTTTATTTCTGACGCTGGGGATTGAACCCAATGAGTTATAAATGCTAAACAAGCATTCTATCACAAAGTCACAATCCAGTATTTTTATCTATTCCAAATCAATGGAAATGGTTTTATTGCCTCTTTGAAAATATAGGTACAAAATACTGTAATATATTCACAAAATCAGTAGCTACATAGTGTATGCCACTGACTGTGTTAATCTTCTGTAACAAAGATACCCTGATGGAGGCAGGGCAGCTCCAATAGAGCTAGTTGGTTGAGTGTACAGTAACTCAATATCGATTTCCCTGATGAACCCAGACATTTTTAGGAGCCAAACTGATAAATCCAGACAGGAGCATCAAGAATTCACTCAGGTAAATTGAAATATTAATTGCCATTGTCTCTGCACACCCAGAGTGGCAGTATTGCTTATCCAAGTAAATAGCCTTAGGTTCCTCTGGGAGAGGACTGAGAAATAATTAGATATATTTTTGGTGAAGGAAATACTATGTATTTTTCTATTCAATCATTGGATTCTAGGTCTGAAAATTTGTAGAAATGACAATGTGCAAGGAATAAAAAATTGTCTTTTAGGTCACTGCTTTTCTTTTCTTTTTTCCTCTGTTGTGTGTGTGTGTGTGTGTGTGTGTGTTAAAGATTAAGCCAAGTGCGTTTTACAATACTGTATGCCTGTTTTGCTCTCAGGGTCAATGAATTCTATTAAGTATCTTCATAACTTTCTGTAAGACAGGTCTACTACAGTAACAAAAACATGGCACTTGACAGTTAATACTCATCACTTGTTCTTTATTGTGTGGAGGCTGTATAACTGCACCTGATAGAAGTAAGCCCAAATCTGTAGTAACAACTCCAACATCGGTCATACTCTACAGGAAAGAGGCAATATTGAACAAGTGATACTGATTTCCTCCTTACCAGCACATCTTCATTGTTTTTCTAAATGGTGTAATTGATGGGTAGGTATTCCTATAAAACAGAGATAGAGTTTCCTGGTCTTATATAGTATATCCACTTTAGCATATGTATTTCTCTACTCTTTCAATTCCTTCTTCTACTTTCTAAGTTTTTGCATTTCTACCTTACTTTCTGTTGGTTATCCTTTTCCTAATGTTTTAGTTGTTCTGAGAAACAAATTCTCTTTTGTTCTCTAGTCAGTGTCTCTTTCATACCCTGACATAGTTTGGGTGCTCTTAAAGTGGCTGACATTTGTATTACTTTACGTTATGTGCTATCTATTTATACTTTCCCAGATTTGTCAATATGTGTTGGTTATATTCTGACAATACTTTAGCATGTAGACTTTTTTCTCCCTAATCAGGATAACCCCATCTTGGGTCAGATTATATTAAGATTAACCTAGGAGATGAGCTGGAGTTGATCTTAAAGTAAACCTATCTTGTCTGATTGAGGAAAAACCTTTCTATTATTTTCAAGCAATGGTAGAGCAAACTGTTCTTGAAGAGAGAGGTACAAATAACTTCTGCAGAACCACAGAGTTCCAAAGAATCTGAGGAATCAAGATGTTTTTAAGTAACAAGTCAGATATCCTCATCTCTTGCATCACATTCACAGCATTATCAATCTAGAGTCATAATGTTGCCATAACTGACATGGTTGGGGTGATAATTTAACATTTAGAGCTTTGCTATTCTTAGGATGAAGTTCTGAATATGGTGATTTTCTTTATCTGTCCATTGTGTTAAACTACCAAGAACACCTTTTGACTTTCTTACTTACCTTTCAGGTTTTTCATTTTCATCAGCTGTATTTAGCAATAGCCACTCTCATTGTTCTTCTAGTTACTGTATCCCACTGATATCTCATATGCCTGACTTACTGTCTCATTAGTGCATTTATTTTCACAATCACCAGAGGTAAAGGTTTTGACAAGTGTACTTTCGACTGGAACTGGAGTTCTCAGAACCCTACCAAGAGTTACTCGTTTCTCATTATAAGCAGCATGATAAGTGATTTTGCTCAAAAACTCTCTTCTAGAATCTACTTTCTTTATTGGGCCACTTCTGGAACCAATTGTCACAGGTTGGATTGCTCAGGAAGCATGCTTTGAGATGCAAATTACTAAACAGGAAGTTTTTAGGAGTGTGTTTTAGGGGTAATGGCTGAGGGAAGTAAGGGGTGAAATCAATTAGAGAAGTTAAGCAGAAATGTGTAATAGAGAATTCAGGTAATCCTGCGAGGACTTCTGCATCTGAGGTGCTTGTTCAGTTTGCTTCTTTGAAGAAAGGAGTGAGACACTTATTCCTGCACACTGGTCGGTCATTAGATGTGGACTATACTAAGGAGCAGGGCATGACCCTGGGAGTGATATCAGTCTGCAGTCTAGGCAATCCCCAAAGAAGAGTGGATACAAAGACTGTCCTCCAAAAATCTCCACGGAAGGGGATCTAAGCAGCAAGTCACAGGATCATTGTACAGGGAAATGAAAGGGGGAAATAACACTCCAAAAAAGTCAGGAGAAATAGGAACTAAACTGAAGGATGTGTGCAGGCAGATATGAAGGCCTATTTATAGCTGTTAAATGAGTGTCCTTGTGGTATAAAAATAGACTATTAAAACAAAATAAAATGTCCAGAATATAATCCATACATATATCAACATTTTATTGATGACAAAGCTGACATAGTAATGCTTTGTGAAAGTGTACCTTTTCAAAATATGGTGTTATGCAACCTAAGAACCATGTTGAAGAAAATAAATCTAGACATCAAAACTCAAAGCAAACAGTTCTAGATAAACTATGAAAGAATTACACAGAGACTAAAAATTAAGGTATTTAGGAGAAAATCATGGTAGAATATCTTTATACCAGTGAAAGAGGCATATGGTTCTAATCTTTAAAATATCAGTGCTAAGGCTACCAATTTTAAGATATTTTGTTCATTTAAATACATGATACACTTGTGGCAATTATAAAATAACTTACAGAATGAAATATTAGACAAAATAATTCATATCCAGAAACATGTGAAGAACCTAAACAAACCAGAAGGAAAATTTTGAAGGTCATTTGAAAGTGGAATATGCTAAATAGGCATTTCTCAGAATAGGATATGAAATGATGATCAACCAAATTTCACTCAAGTATATACCTACTGGATTCACTCAAATAAAAAGTTAACAAATGAAAGCATATGAAGAAAGAATGCAATGTACCTCATGTACTTATTATTTATGAGCTTCATTTGGCCCAATCACTTCAAAAGCTGTTTGATAGTATTTAGTTCAACATATATGATTATGCTATGACCCAGTAATTCAATTTCCGGAAATATTGCAAATTGAACTGCCCACCAAAAGACACGTGCATGCAAGCTCATAGCAGCAGTAGACCTGAACTGAAAACAACTTACATGGACATTGTACTTGTCAGTGCTTACTAGAGAAACAGATTTAATGCAAGATATGCAAATATATAAGTATTTACAAGACTGGCTTACAATGGCTGCCTGTAGAATCAGGCATGGAAAAGTGCAAAGTGCCTGTCTGTGCTGGAGATCTGAAGGATCCAACTGAAGGTGTGGAGAGCACTGTAGTGTCCTATGTGAATCCATATCAGGAGGCCAAATGGTCTGTGCTGGAAGCCATGCAACAATGTCCATGGTGAAAGAGGAGACTGGAGCACCTCCAATAAAACAGAACCGAGCCTTCCTTCTGCATTTCCCTTTTATACTACTCAGGTGACAAATCTACCCACGGTGGGTCATCTGGCTTGAGTAAATCCTTTCAGCCAATTTAGTTGGGTGTTTCTTACTCAAACTGACATAGTCTGTTAACTCTCACAATCCACCCCTTATCAACTTGACAACCAGACTCATTTCCTTAAACTGGTCTACAGATACAAAGACAAGTTCGTAATTATGCCTAACATATTGAAAAGGTCCTGTGTACACAGGGAAATGCACTAATTCCTTCCCCAGAATAGAGGGCAAGTTTCCTTTGGGTGATGTTTATGCCTAACATCTCATAACTTCAAAATTATAATGGTACAATTAAGTTTCACAATCCAGTACTAAAGAACCAATATTAACTCTATCAACATTTTATTACATAGAAAATATATTAGGAGATAAGTGTTACAATTACAAACTTTTTTTCTGTAAAATGACCACAGGGTCACAGCTGTTATTTGGCACTACTTCCTTCTACTACCTGTTCTGGGTTCCCTTGGCCTTCAGCATGTACCTCAGCAAATCATGGTTCTTCCTCTGGGGGAATAACCATACTTTCATTCCTGAAGATTGTGGCCCATTTTTCATCCTGCCTGGATTGGGTTGTTGCAGTTTCTCATTGACGTTAATAACAAGATATGATAATACTGGGAGAGAACCTAAGGGCTCTCCTGCACTCCAAGTATATTCTCCTCTTTTTTCATGAGGAAGTAATGGTACAATTTTCCTTTGAAGATCTGAGTAAATCACCCTTGCCAAAATCATAATCCCCCTTTTAGTTTGTTTACTCAGAAGCACAAGGAGACTATAATAAACGGGGGTGCTTTAGCTTCCAGTTCAATGATATTATTGTTGTGCTTCCTGGCACAAGCCCTCCTTCCTTTGGAACTAAGACGTCAAAGCCAGCAGAACATAAGGTCATGGGAACTGGAAACAAAATCACTAAGGGTAATGATGAGTGGTACCATTCCCAGTTCCACCCCTTGATTCCTGGATTCATGAGTCTTGGCTATGGGAGACAGAGTACCATATAGTGGACACTGAGTCAAAGCATATACAACCTTTTAAAGAACTTTTCAATAGCCCTTCAAACTGTTGCCATATATCTGGAACTGGGACTGTGTCTTCAAAAGATCATTCCACATTTCTCTCAATCCAGCTGCTTCTGAATGGTGAGGAACATGGTAAGACCAATGAATTCCATGCACATGAGCCCATTGCCTCACTTCTTTGGCCATAAAATTTGTCCTAGGTCAGAGGCAATGCTGTGAGGAGTTCCATGACATTGAATAAGGCATTCAGTAAGTCCACAGATGGTAGTTTTGGCAGAAGTATTACAGGCAGGGAAGGCAAATGCATATGCAGAACAAGTCCCTTTGCCAGTAAGGATAACGTGCTGGCCTTTCCATGATGGATGCAGTCCAATATAATCAACCTTCCACCAGATCACAGGCTGATTACCCTGAGGAATGGTGCCATATCAATGATTCAGTGTTGGTCTCTGCTGCTGGCATATTAAGCATTCAGCAGCAGCTGTAGCCAAATCCAATTTGGTGAGTGAGAGTCCATGTTACTGATTCCATGGACAGTCTCCATCCCTGATACCATGGCCACTCTGTTCATGAGTCCAGTGGGCAATGACAGTGGTAGCTGAAGAAAGAAGTTAACTGCTATCCAGAGAATGGGTCATCCTAATCACTTAATTATTAAAGTCCTCTTCTACTGAGGTCACATTTTGGTGAGAATTTACATGGAATAGAAGTAGTTTTACATTTCCTGCCCATATAGAGAGCTCTAGGTAGAGCTATATGCTTCTTCCTATATGCTTCTTCCTCAAATCTTTGTCATGCTCCTCCTAAATTTCTGACCATGAAGCCAGTCCATTGGCTGCCACTCATGAATTAGTATATAGGCGCATGTCTGGGCATTTTACCTTTGAATAAAAATGTACTATCAGGTATACTGCCAGAAGTTCTGTGCAGTGTAAACATTTCCATTCATCACTGTCCTTCAGGGATGTCCTGGAAAGGGGCTATAATGTTTGCTGGTGGTATTTGCATAATGTTCACACCTGTCTACAATGAGGCCCTAGCTTTTTCTTCCTCTGACAGCTGATATGTTACGCCCCACGAGGCATGCTGGGAGACAGAAGGCAGTATAGCAGGACTAGGAGTCCTGGACATCTGGACAACTTCTTCACATAACTTATTGTACTCTCTCTTGAATTTGTTTCTCAAAGAATTGGAGAATCATCCCAGTGTGGAGGATTAGGTTTAACAGGACAAATCAACTCCAACATTCCCATTTCCCTAAGCCTTTGAATCCCTTTATCAACAGTAAACCACAGAATATCAGACATCTCTAACTCATTCACAGAGAGCCATCTGTAGATCCATACATCTGTCTACCAGCCAAATAGATTATTAACATCTTTTTTTCACTCCAAGAGCAGCAATATTAAATTCAGTACCTCAATTTAACAGGCCCATATCGACAAACTCAGCTTGATCCAGGTGTATCTTTTCGCCACCATCATCCCACATCTGTAAAACCTATTCCCACACTTGCTCACCAAGCCTCTGTTTATATGAATTTAAAAAATTCAAGAAGTTCTTTGGAGGAATAGCAGACCTCCTTATGGGTCACATTATGTATCTCACTCTTAGGAGCTTTCTTGGATTTGAGGCTGGTCATAGGTTTACAGGCAAAAGTGGGTGGGTCCTGTCAGTATTATCAAACTAGAGAGCTGCCTCCAAGAACCACTAAAGCCATTAAAACATTTCATCTTTGTAATTTTGTTTCTCTGGAGCTACTCAAAGTATGAAAATCTATGTCAGTTTGTGTTTACTAGA
The DNA here is from genome assembly GCF_000276665.1 of Chinchilla lanigera. Taxonomy (NCBI): domain Eukaryota; kingdom Metazoa; phylum Chordata; class Mammalia; order Rodentia; family Chinchillidae; genus Chinchilla; species Chinchilla lanigera. The sequence goes on along the minus strand of NW_004955427.1, from coordinate 18,170,298 downwards.
AAAACAGACTTAACGCAGGATATACAGATATATAAGAATTTACAAGATTGGTTGACAATAGCCACCCACAGAATTAGGGGTGGAGGAGTGTAAACAGGGCTGTCTGTGCACAGGATTCTGATCCAGGCAAAGGCCTGGAGCTCACTGTAGTACCCTGCGAAGGTCTGTATGAGGAGGCCAAAGGGTCTGAAACAGAAGACTGAAAGATCTGTGCTGGAAGCTAAAGAATCTGCAATAGAACAAACAAGATGATGTCCAACATCAAGGTGAAGTCTGAGGCTCCTCAAAGAAATAGAAAGGACATTTCTTCCTACATTTTTCTCTTATTCCATTCAGGTGACAAGCCTACCCATAATGGGTCATCTGCCTTTGATAAATACCCTCAGCCACACCCAGAACTATGCTGATCCCATGTAGTTGGATGTTTCTTACTCAAATTGACACAATCAGTTAACTATCACAGACATCAAAGGAATAGAATGAATAAAAGTGAAGCATATTTTTAGAGTGAATAATTAAAATTATCAATGAAATCCACATATTGTTATAACTATGCAAACAAACTAAACTCATCAATGTAGTATTAGACAATACAGAATCAAGAAGGAAAAGAATATATACAGTACTGAGTGGAAAATGAGTTCCTGTTAATCTATTTTGAAATTAGGAAAATTTATATAACATTATTATATATTAGAATGTGTCAGTTTTGTGGAAATACAGTAACTTTGTTGGGCCATCAAGATACTTTAAAGAAGTGGAATTGCAATTAGACAAGAGAGAGAAATCAAAGAATAAGGATAGGAAAGGAATAAGTGAAATTATCATTATTTGCAGATGACATGATATGCTACATAGAAGACCCCAAAACTCCACTGAAAGAGTCTTGGAGTTACTAATCAAATTCAGATATGTGGCTGGATACTCAGTCAATACTCAAAAATCAATAGTGTTCTTGTACACAAACAGCAAACTTATTGAGAGAGAAATTAGGGAAGTACTCCCTTCACAATACAATCCAAACAAATGAAATACTTAGGAATTAATCTAGCAAAGTAAGTAAAAGATTTATATACTGAAAATTACGGTACTCTGTAAAAGTAGATTGATGAGGAAATAAGAAAATGGAAAGATATCCCTTGCTCATGGATAGGAAGAACGAACATAGTGAAAATGGCCATACTTCCAAAATTGTTACACAGATTTAATGCAATCCCAACCAAAATGCCATTAGCATACCTCAAAGAACTAGGGAAAACACTATTAAAGTTCATCTGGAACCAGAAGACACCTAGAATGCAAAAGGCAATCCTGGGGAACAAAGACAAGTCAGGAGGCATCATAATCCCTGACTTGAAATTACTGTATAAAGCTATTATAATAAAATCAGCATGTTATGGGCAAAAAATAGACCTGAGGATCAGTGGAACAGATTAGAAGATGCAGACATAGCTACAAACACACTCAGCCACCTTGTCTTTGACAAAAGGGGCCAAACATGTTCACTGGAAGAAAAGATAGCATCTTTAATAAAGGTGCTGGAAAAACTGGCTCTCTATATGTGGAAGACAAAAACTAGACCACTGTCTATCATCATGGACTAAACTAAAGTTAAAATGGATCAAAGATCTAAATATTAAAGCAGAAACACTAACTCTACTGGAAGAGAAAGTAGGTCAAAATCTTGAAGACATAGGAGTAGGCATTGAGAGAGAGAGAACAAAACCCAGCTGTACAGGAAATACTTCAAAGAATCAACGGGGATCTCATCTTATTAAAAAGCTCCTGTAATTCAAAAGAAATCAGCAATAGAGTTAAAAGACAACCCACAGAGTGGGAAAACACTTTAGCTAACTGTGTTTCAGACAAAGGACTTAGAAAGAACTGAAAAAAATCAGACCCCCCTAAATTCAAAGACCTAATCCAAAATAAGCATCTGAGATGAATACACACTTCTCAGATGAAGAAATATAGATGGCAAATCAATACATGGAAAAATATTCAACATCATTGGTCATTCAAGAAATGCAAATTTAAACAATACTGAGATTCCATCTCACCCCATTAAGAATCAACCAACAAAAAGTGCTGGAGGGGGTATGGGGAAAAAGGAACTCTTCTTCACTGTTGGTGGCAATATAGACTGGTGCAACCACTTTAGAAATTAGTCTGGAGACTCCTCAAAAAATTAGGATTAGAGGTCCCATCCAACCCAGCTATTCCCCTTCTGGGTACTTTTCCAGGAGAATTAAAAATATCATACCACAGTGATATATGTGCACCCATGTTTATAGCAGCACAATTTGTCAGCAAAATCTTGGAATCAACCCAAATGCTCATCAACTGAGGTGTGAAAAAGAAAAATACATTTTTCATACAATGAAATGTTACTCAGCTATAAAGAAAGATAAACACTAGGCTTTTATAGGTAAATTGATGCAAGTAGAGACCATACTCCTAAGTGAAATAAATCCCACCTGCATGTGTCTCCCTAGTGTAAGAATCTGAAAGTGTCAGTAAAACTGAAAGTTACTATAGATATTGTGAAAGGGAAAGAAACTGCTCAATAGGAAAAATAACTGGGGTGAGGGAAAGAAGAAAAGGAAGAAAGAAGGAAGGGAAATATCTATATATATACACACACAAGACAGCAAAGATAATTGTATTAATAATTTCTATTTGTTTATTTTTTATTTTAAAAATAAAAGGAGGAAAACATTAACAGATGACAACATTTTACAAAGTAGCAAAAGAACAGTACAGACAATACAGAGTTACAAACAAAGTGTTAGGAAATTAACAATGCTTGTTGTATTATGTATTGATATCTTCAAAGTAGTTTTTCATGAAAACAGAGACATGCAATATTGATCAATCAAGGACTCATTGACAGTTTCTTTCAGCAAAGAAATAGAAGACAATAGAACAACTATGTTACTCTATTGGTTTATTGAAAGGAGCAGTTGAAGTTTAGTTGTTAGATCAATCTTGCATGCCTATATCTGGTAATCTGAGGAACTACTTTGACAATAACACTAAGTAATACAGCAACCATTGCTGATTTCTTATCACCTTATTTTGAAATTCTGTATCTTTTTATAGTTTTTATGTTCTTTTATTTTTGTCTTTTTGTTATTTTGTTTTTTTTCTCTTTAAAATAAATGTAAGAAGTTGAAGTATTTTCTGTCCTATGCTGATATAGATTACACAGGTGTGAAATTTTCTTGACCTGTATAACAATTTTGTGTCTTTTTTATGATTATTATTGTGATTAAATCAGCTATGTAGGATACTGACAAATACTATTTGCACCAAGACATTATTGTAACAGTACTGGACCCCAAATATAAGGGATCAAAAGAATACTAGTATTTGATATTTTTAAAAGCTATACACAATGCAGTAAGTTAAGAAAAATCATTTTATTAAAACATACTGTCAAAGTTATCAGTGAAAGAAAGTAATACATCTGAGAATCTGAGAAGCTAATATAATTTGTGTGTAAAATATCATAGTTAACAGTACATGTGGAGTTTGGCTTATGTATTATACATGTGTACACAAATTTTTTGTTTATGTATTTAGTTACATAACCTATTCAAAAGTAATATTTAAAAATATTAACAATAGCTATGAGATCCAACTTATGCCTGCCAATCAAAGGGAATTATTCATTGTTCTCTTCATTATGAACGTCTCCTAACCCGAACAGCAACCATGACTCTGAAGCAATTTTATAAGCACATATATAAAATATACAACAATGGACCAAATAAAAATAAAAAACTAATGCAGAAAACTACCAAAAATAATGAATACAATGAGGCAAGACCAAGACTCAATACTAAAAATACTTATTCTCCATGATATACAACTTAAAATATAATCCCTGTCAAAATATCAATAAATGTTTCTGAACAGTTTAAAAAAATGTTGCTAGGGACCGTCTTGAATACTTAATGATCACTACATCCTTAAATTGTGAAAATAAAGAAATAATGAGAAGTGGTTTGTATTAGTTAATTTTGTGATAATGTAGGAATGTCAAAATTATTAAAATATCTTGGTATGTGTAGGACCTGGCTGATGAATAGTATTTTTAAAGAAGTACGATGACAGATCCAATTACTTTTATGTGCAGACGCTGATGTAGTTCACAGGAAGTCAACACAGAATGCAACATGTATTTAGGGAGATACATTCTAAGTGATTAAATAGCTAAAAGTAACAAGGGAAGATGACCATAACTTTCCTAAAAGAAAATGGAGATTCAGGGAAAATATTGAAAAACAAATATTTCATATAGATCTACATTTTGGATAAAAACTAAAATTTACATGTGCATAATGTTATTGTGAATTACCTGAATATAAATATTAAAATAATATTAAGATAAAAATTTAATATTTTAAAATAAACATCATCAAAATTTAAAACTTTTACA